>NC_052314.1:6486001-6683550 GCF_016432855.1 Salvelinus namaycush | reverse complement strand
CTCTCTCTACCCGCCTCTCTCTCGTGCTCTACCGCCTCTCTCGCTCTCTACCCGCCTCTCTCTCTCTCTACCTGCCTCTCTCTCTCTCTACCCGCATCTCTCTCTCTACCCGCCTCTCTCTCTCTACCCGCCTCTCTCGCTCTCTACCCGCCTCTCGCTCTCTACCCGCCTCTTGCTCTCTACCCGCCCTGCTCGCTCACCGCCTCTCCGCTCTCTACCCGCCTTCTCTCGCTCTCTACCCGCCTCTCTCGCTCTCTACCCGCCTCTCTCGCTCTCTACCCGCCTCTCGCTCTCTACCTCTACCCGCTCTCTACCCGCCTCTCTCGCTCTCTACCCGCCTCTCTCGCTCTCTACCCGCCTCTCTGTCTACCCGCTTCTCTCGCTCTCTACCCGCCTCTCTCGCTCTCTACCTGCCTCTCTCTCTCTACCCGCATCTCTCTCTCTACCCGCCTCTCTCTCTCTCTACCCCCTCTCTCGCTCTCTACCCGCCTCTCGCTCTCTACCCGCCTCTCTCTCTCTACCCGCCTCTCTCTCTCTCTACCCGCCTCTCTCTCTCTCTACCCGCATCTCTCTCTCTCTACCCGCCTCTCGCTCTCTACCCGCCTCTCGCTCTCTACCCGCCTCTCGCTCTCTACCCGCCTCTCTCGCTCTCTACCCGCCTCTCCTCTGCTCTCCTACCCGCCTTCTCGCTCTCTCTACCGCTCTCTCGCTCTCTACCCGCCTCTCTCGCTCTCTACCCGCCTCCTCTCGCTCTCTCTACCGCTCTCTGCTCTCTACCGCCTCTCCGCGCTACTTCCGCTCTCTCTCTCCGCCTCTCGTCGCTCTTACCCGCCTCTCTCGCTCTCTACCCGCCTCTCTCGCTCTCTAACCCGCCTCTCCCCTCTCGCTCTCTACCGCCTCTCTCGCCTCTCTACCCGCTCTCTCGCTCTTACCGCCTCTCTCGCTCCTACCCGCTCCTCGCTCTCTAACCGCCTCTCTCGCTCTCTACCCGCTCTCTCGCTCTCTTACCGCCTCTCTCGCTCTCCGCCTCTCTGCTCTCTGTCTCTCTACCCGCCTCTCGCTCTCTGTCTCTCTACCCGCCTCTCGCTCTCTGTTCTCTCAGTTCTCCGCTCTCTCGCCTCTCGCTCTCTATCTCTCCGTCTCTCGCCTCTGTCTCCTACCCGCCTCTCGCTCTCTGTCTTCTTACCCGCCTCTCGCTCTCTGTCTCTCTACTCGCCTCTCGCTCTCTGTCTCTCTACCCGCCTCTCGCTCTCTGTCTCTCTACCCGTCTCTCGCTCTCTGTCTCTCTACCCGCCTCTCTCGCTCTCTACCCGCCTCTCTGTCTCTCTACCCGCCTCTCTCTCTCTACCCGCCTCTCTCTCTCTACGCGCATCTCTCTCTACCCACCTCTCTCTGTCTCTCTACCCACCTCTCTCTGTCTCTCTACCCGCCTCTCGCTCTCTGTCTCTCTACCCGCCTTCTCCTCTCTGTCTCTCTACCCGTCTCTCGCTCTCTGTCTCTCTACCCGCCCCTCACGCTCTCTGTCTCTCTACCCGTCTCTCGCTCTCTGTCTCTACCCGCCTTCCGTTCTCTGTCTCTACCCGCCTCTGTCTCTGTCTTCTTACCCGCCTCTCGCTCTCTCTTCTCTTACCCGTCCTCTCGCTCTCTGTCCTCTACCCGTCTCTCGCTCTCTGTCTCTCTACCCGCTCTCGCTCTCTGTCTCTCTACCCGCCTCTCGCTCTCTGTCTCTCTACCGCCTCTCGCTCTCTGTCTCTCTACCCGCTCTCGCTCTCGTCTCTCTACCGCCTCTCGGCTCTCTGTCTCTCTACCCGCCTCTCGCTCTCTGTCTCTCTACCCGTCTCTCGCTCTCTGTCTCTCTACCCGCCTCTGGCTCTCTGTCTCTCTACCCGCCTCTCGCTCTCTGTCTCTCTACCCGCCTCTCGCTCTCTGTCTCTCTACCCGCTCTCGCTCTCTGCTTCTCTACCCGCCTCTCGCTCATACCGCCTCTCTCGCCCACTACCCGCCTCTCGCTCTTACCGCTCCTCTCTGTCTCCTACCGCCTCCGTTCTCTGTCTCTCTACCCGTCTCTCGCTCTCTGTCTCTCTACCCGCCTCTCTGTCTCTCTACCCGTCTCTCGCTCTCTGTCTCTCTACCCGCCTCTCGCTCTCTGTCTCTCTACCCGCCTCCCTCTGTCTCTCTACCCGCCTCTCTCTCTCTACCCGCATCTCTCTCTACCCTCCTCTCTCTGTCTCTCTACCCACCTCTCTCTGTCTCTCTACCCGCCTCTCGCTCTCTGTCTCTCACCCGCCTCGCTCTCTCTCTCTCTACCGTCTCTCGCTCTCTGTCTCTCTACCCGCCTTCTCGCTCCTGTCTCTCTACCGCCTCTCGCTCTACTGTCTCTCTACCCGCCTCTCGCTCTCTGTCTCTCTAACCGCCTCTCGCTCTCTGTCTCTCTACCCGCTCTCTCTGCTCTCTGTCTCTCTACCCGTCTCTTCGCTCTCTGTCTCTCTACCGCCTCTCTCGCTCTCTGTTCTCTCTACCCGTCTCTCCGCTCTCTACCCGTCCCTCTGTCCTCTACCCGCCTCTCTCTCTTACCCGCCTCTCTCTCTCTACGCGCTCTCTCTCTACCCTCTCTTGTCTCTCTACCCACCTCTCTCTGTCTCTCTACCCGCCTCTCGCTCTCGTCTTCTACCCGTCTCTCGCTCTCTGTCTCTCTACCCGCCTCTCCCTCTCTGTCTCTCTACCCGTTCTCTCGCTCTCTGTCTCTCTACCCGCTCTCGCTCTCTGTCTCTCTACCGCCTCTCGCTCTCTGTCTCTCTACCCGCCTCTCGCTCTCTGTCTCTCTACCCGCCTCTCGCTCTCTGTCTCTCTACCCGCCTCTCGCTCTCTGTTCTCTCTACCCGCCTCTCGCTCACTACCCGCCTCTCGCTCACTACCCGCCCTCGCTCTCTACCCGCCTCCTCTCTGTCTCTCTACTGCCTCTCGCTCTCTGTCTCTCTACCTGTCTCTCGCTCTCTGTCTCTCTACCGCTCTCTCTCTGTCTCTCTACCCGCCTCCGTTCTCTGTCTCTCTACCCGCTCTCGCTCTCTGTCTCCTACCCCCGCTCTCCTCTCTCTGTCTCTCTACGCCTCTCGCTCTCTGTCTCTCTAACCGCCTCTCGCTCTCTGCTCTCTACCCGTCTCTCGCTCTCTGTCTCTTACCCGTCCTTTCTCTCGCTCTCGTCTCTCTACCCGCCTCTCGCCTCTCTGTCTCTCTACCGCCTCTCTCGCTCTCTCTACCCGATCTCTGTCTCTCTACCCGGCGCACTAACAGTAAGAGGTAGACTACACATCACCCTCCTCCAGCACTGACAGTAAGTGGTAGACTACACATCACCCTCCTCCAGCACTGACAGTAAGAGGTAGACTACACATCACCCTCCTCCAGCACTGACAGTAAGAGGTAGACTACACATCACCCTCCTCCAGCACTGCCAGTAAGAGGTAGACTCCACCTCACCCTCCTCCAGCACTAACAGTAAGATGTATGACTACACATCCACCCTCCTCCAGCACTGACAGTAAGTTGGAGACTAACACATCACCCTCCTCCAGCACTGACAGTAAGAGGTGAGACTACACACATCACCCTCCTCCAGCACTGACAGTAAGAGGTAGACTACACATCACCCTCCTCCAGCACTGACAGTAAGAGGTAGACTACACATCACCCTCCTCCAGCACTGACAGTAAGAGGTAGACTGCACATCACCCTCCTCAGATCTCAGACATTATAACAGTGACCTGCCGTCTGCAGGGTCACATGGTTTAACAGAGGAGGAAGAAAAGGTACCTCCCCGTGTTTATAAATGAACAACATCAAGCAGTCGATGGCAGGAGAGGGTCTTTATAGCCTCTCGCCATCCACAGGGGCTTTGAGAAAAGAACAGATTGCCTCCCTAAGGTCCTTGTCAGACAGATGGAGAATCAGCAGTGTCCCCCTCTTCCCCACTCATAATCAGATCATCAGAACAGCCCCCTCCCCCAGACACTACTTCCCCCTCACCCTGTTTCCTATCCCACTTATATAGTCAATACAACCCCCCCCCCCCCCCCCCCCCCGCACCCCACACCCCGCACCCACATCCTGACCACCAGGACAAATTGCCTGAGGGAGGACCCTGATTGGTTTTCCTTATTGGCAGAGGTATGGTGTAGTTGAATGGCTTGGGGGGTGTGGGTGATATGACATTTGAACCCAGGGTCTGGTTGCACACGAGGGGGCTGACTGTGGGTCAGTGGGGGGGAGAGACCACCTGCCCATCATTAGTCTCTCTCTGATGATCAAGGGCAGCACACTGAGAGGAGAGGGGAGAGAAGAGTTGGGGTGTGGGAGGGGGGAGGAGAGGAGAGGAAGGGAGGGGGAGAGGAGAGAGGAGGAGAAGATGAAGGGAGGGGGGAGGAGAGAGGAGGAGGAGGAGATGAAGAGAGGGGGAGAGGAGAGAGGAAGAGGAGATGAAGGGAGGGGAGAGGAGAGAGGAGGAGGAGATGAAGGGAGGGGGGAGAGGAGAGAGGAGGAGATGAAGCGAGGGGGAGAGGAGAGAGGAGGAGGAGATGAAGGGAGGGGGAGAGGAGAGAGGAGGAGATGACGGGAGGGGGGAGAGGAGAGAGGAGGAGATGAAGGGAGGGGGAGAGGAGAGAGGAGGAGATGACGGGAGGGGGGAGAGGAGAGAGGAGGAGGAGATGAAGGGAGGGGGAGAGGAGAGAGGAGGAGAAGAAGGGAGGGGGAGAGGAGAGAGGAAGAGGAAGGGAGGAGGAGAGGAGGCCTCAGCGTTGTCTGCAGATTTGTGAAAAAAATAACCATAGAGAGAGGAGGAGGAGAGGGACGAGAGAAGAGGAGAGGAGAGAGGAGGAGAGGAGGGGCAAGAGAAGAGGAGAGGAGAGAGGAGGAGAGGAGGGGCGAGAGTAGAGGAGTTGAGAGAGGAGGAGAGGAAGGGCGAGAGTAGAGGAGTTGAGAGAGGAGGAGAGGAAGGGCGAGAGAAGAGGAGAGGAGAGAGGAGGAGAGGAGGGGCGAGAGAAGAGGAGAGGAGAGAGGACGAGAGGAGGGGCGAGAGAAGAGGAGAGGAGAGAGGACGAGAGGAGGGGCGAGAGTAGAGGAGTTGAGAGAGGAGGAGAGGAAGGGCGAGAGAAGAGGAGAGGAGAGAGGAGGAGAGGAGAGAGGAGGAGAGGAGAGAGGAGGAGAAGAGGGGAGAGGAGAGAGGAGGAGAGGAGAGAGGAAGGGAGGGGCGAGAGGAGAAGGAGAGGAGAGAGGAAAGGGAGAGGGGAGGAGGAGGAGAGGAGAAGAGAGGAGAGGAGAGGAGAAGAGAGAGGAGGTGAAGAGGCGACTTCGGCATGCTGGCCTTCTAGGCAGAGTTGCAAAGAAAAAGCCAAGACTGGCCAATAAAAAGAAAAGATTAAGATGGGAAAAAGAACACAGACACTAGACAGAGATATGGCTTTTTCTTTGCAACTCTGCCTAGAAGGCCAGCATCCAAGAGTCGCCTCTTCACTGTTGACATTGAGACTGGTGTTTTGCGGGTACTATTTAATGAAGCTGCCAGTTTAGGACATGTGAGGCGTCTGTTTCTCAAACTAGACACTCTAATGTACTTCCCTCCCACTCCTCTTTCTATTCTGGTTAGAGCCAGTTTGTGCTGTTCTGTGAAGGGAGTAGTACACAGTGTTGTACGAGATCTTCAGTTTCTTGGCAATTTCTCGCATGGAATAGCCTTCATTTCTCAGAACAAGAATAGACTGACGAGTTTCAGAAGAAAGGTCTTTGTTTCTGGCCATTTTGAGCCTGTAATCGATCCCACAAATGCTGATGCTCCAGATATTCAACTAGTCTAAAGAAGGACAGTTTTATTGCTTCTTTAATCAGCACAACAGTTTTCAGCTGTGCTAACATAATTGCAAAAGGGTTTTCTAATGATCAATTAGCCTTTTAAGATGATACTTTTGAATTAGCTAACACAACGTGCCATTGGAACACAGGAGTGATGGTTGCTGATAATGGGCCTCTGTACACCTATGTAGATATTCCATAAAAAATCTGCCGTTTCCAGCTACAATAGTCATTCACAACATTAACAATGTCTATACTGTATTTCTGATCAATTTGATGTTATTTTAATGGACAAAAATTTTTTGCTTTTCTTTCAAAAACAAGGACATTTCTAAGTGACCCCAAACTTTTGAACGGTAGTGTACATATTACCTCAAATAACCTGTCACGCCCTGACCTTAGTTATCTCTGTTTTCTGTATTATTTTGGTCAGGTCAGGGTGTGACGAGGGTGGGTATGCTTGTTTGTCCTGTCTAGGGTTTTTGTATGTCTAGGGGTGTTTGTTAGTCTAGGCATATTGTAGGTCTATGGTGGCCTGAATTGGTTCTCAATCAGAGACAGCTGTTTATCATTGTCTCTGATTGGGGATCCTATTTAGGTAGCCATTTTTCCATTTTGGTTTTGTGGGTTCTTGTCTATCTGTAGTTGCCTGTTTCAGCACTCGTTGTGTATAGCTTCACGTTCGTTTTGTTATTTTGTTAGTTTG
The DNA here is from genome assembly GCF_016432855.1 of Salvelinus namaycush. Classification (NCBI taxonomy): domain Eukaryota; kingdom Metazoa; phylum Chordata; class Actinopteri; order Salmoniformes; family Salmonidae; genus Salvelinus; species Salvelinus namaycush. The sequence goes on along the minus strand of NC_052314.1, from coordinate 6,677,003 downwards.
TTTAGTGTTCTTTCTTTACTAAAATAAGAATGTATTCCTATCACGCTGCGCCTTGGTCTCATCAATACGACGAACGTGACATAACCGGTGCCCCCGCACATTGACTCTGTACCGGTACCACCCCCCCCCCCCCCCCCCCCCTGTATATAGTTTCACTATTGTTATTTTACTGCTGCTCTTTAATTACTTGTTACTTCTATTTCTTATTTGTATTTTCTTAACTGCATTGTTAATTCGGGGCTTGTAAGTAAGCAAGTCTCTGAATGTCCTTGAGTGGCCCAGCCAGAGCCCGGACTTGAACCCGATGGAGCATCTCTGGAGAGACGTGAAAATAGCTGTACAGCGATGCTCCCCATCCAACCTGACAGAGCTTGAGAGGATCTGCAGAGAAGAATGGGAATGAGAAACTCCGCAAATACAGGTGTGCCAAGCTTGTAGAGTCATACCCAAGAAGACTCAATGCTGTAATCACTGCAAAAGGTTCTTCAACAAAGTACTGAGTAAAGGGTCTAAATACTTATTTAAATGTTTTATATTTTTTATACATTTGAAAAAATTTATAAAAACCTGTTTTTGCTTTGTCATTATAGGGTATTGTGTGTAAACCAATATAAATCCATTTTAGAATAAGGCTGTAACGTAACAAAATGTGGGAAGAGTCAAGGGGTCTGAATATTTGTAAGTCGCTCTGGATAAGAGCGTCTGCTAAATGACTTAAATGTAAATGTAAATGAATACTTTCCGAATGCACTGTATTTAAGCGCAGGTGTCTAACATTCAAACCTGTCCTTATAAGGCAATAATGCAGAACTACAAATCGTCTTTGGTTTTTACTTGCTCGGTTTGACCAGCAATTATATATTTGTTCCCACATTGCTGTTTTAAAAACATTTGGTGAAGAGCGATAGAGACAGAGACAGAGAAGGAGACACAGAGAGACAGAGAGAGACAGAGAGAGACAGAGAGACAGAGACACACACATGATCATTCTCCCAACTCCAGAAGGTGACAGATTGTGACACTGGTTTCTCTTGTTACTCTCAGGGGCATTGGCCCACTTTCAGGCTTGGATCAAAGTAAGCCCCCCCACCTGCAACAGACCGTGTGTGTGTGTGTGTGTGTGTGTGTGTGTGTGTGTGTGTGTGTGTGTGTGTGTGTGTGTGTGTGTGTGTGTGTGTGTGTGTGTGTGTGTGTGTGTGTGTGTGTGTGTGTGTGTGTGTGTGTGTGGGTGGGTGGGTGGGTGGGTGGGTGGGTGGGTGGGTGGGTGGGTGGGTGTGTGTGTGTGTGTGTGTGTCTGTGGGTGTGTGCTCGTGTGCGTGTTTGTATTTTCTATACATCTGAGGTAACCTACTCCAACAAAAACACCAAAACGAACACACATTACAGTCACTAGATAAGCATCCTCACTCCCAGAGCTCAAATTCATTTATTTCCCTCCATCATTATTATTGTTAATTATCAGTTGCTGCACAGTATGCCTGGAGCTATAATTGAAAATTCCTTTTCATCCCGGAGAGAAGTCCTTATGAATGAAACTCCAGTACTGCGATAAGAGTCCAAATGGAAATGGCTGCAACCTTGTAGCGTCCTTCAGTGTGGGTGAGCGGTGTCTTTCAGTGTGGGTGAGCGGTGTCTTTCAGTGTGGGTGAGCGGTGTCTTTCAGTGTGGGTGAGCGGTGTCTTTCAGTGTGGGTGAGCGGTGTCTTTCAGTGTGGGTGAGCGGTGTCTTTCAGTGTGGGTGAGCAGTGTCTTTCAGTGTGGGTGAGCAGTGTCTTTCAGTGTGGGTGAGCGGTGTCTTTCAGTGTGGGTGAGCAGTGGCTTTCAGTGTGGGTGAGCAGTGTGGGTGAGTAGTGTACTTCAGTGTGGGTGAGCAGTGACCTTCAGTGTGGGTTAGCAGTGTGGGTGAGCGGTGTGGGTGAGTAGTGTGGGTGAGCAGTGACCTTCAGTGTGGGTGAGCAGTGTGGGTGAGCAATGTGGGTGAGTAGTGTACTTCAGTGAGGGTGAGCGGTGTGGGTGAGCTGTGGTTGAGCAGTGTGGGTGAGCAGTGTGGGTGTGAGCAGTGTGGGTGAGCAGTGTGGGTGAGCGGTGTGGGTGAGCGGTGTGGGTGAGCGGTGTGGGTGAGCGGTGTGGGTGAGCGGTGTGGGTGAGCTGTGGTTGAGCAGTGTGGGTGAGCGGTGTGGGTGAGCGGTGTGGGTGAGCGGTGTGGGTGAGCGGTGTGGGTGAGCGGTGTGGGTGAGCGGTGTGGGTGAGCGGTGAGGGTGAGCAGTGTGGGTGAGCAGTGTGGGCGAGCAGTGTGGGCGAGCAGTGTGGGTGAGCAGTGTGGGTGAGCAGTGTGGGTGAGCAGTGTACAATATGCATGGAAACATGGAGACGGTGCTTGAGACTGAATGGGTAGTGCAGGTAGAGAGGGGTGATCTGATCTGGATACCTACTGTTAAACTGATCCAAGATCAGTCATTATCCCTGTTTAGAACGTCTACTGTTGTTAACTGTTACTTAACCTGATCCGAGATCAGTCATTCTCCCTGTTTAGAACGTCTACTGTTGTTAACTGTTACTAAACCTGATCCGAGATCAGTCATTCTCCCTGTTTAGAACGTCTACTGTTGTTAACTGTTACTAAACCTGATCCAAGATCAGTGATTCTCCCTGTTTAGAACGTCTACTGTTGTTAACTGTTACTAAACCTGATCCGAGATCAGTGATTCTCCCTGTTTAGAACGTCTACTGTTGTTAACAGTTACTAAACCTGATCCAAGATCAGTCATTATCCCTGTTTAGAACGTCTACTGTTGTTAACTGTTACTTAACCTGATCCGAGATCAGTCATTCTCCCTGTTTAGAACGTCTACTGTTGTTAACTGTTACTAAACCTGATCCGAGATCAGTCATTCTCCCTGTTTAGAACGTCTACTGTTGTTAACTGTTACTAAACCTGATCCAAGATCAGTGATTCTCCCTGTTTAGAACGTCTACTGTTGTTAACTGTTACTAAACCTGATCCGAGATCAGTCATTCTCCCTGTTTAGAACGTCTACTGTTGTTAACTGTTACTAAACCTGATCCAAGATCAGTGATTCTCCCTGTTTAGAACGTCTACTGTTGTTAACTGTTACTAAACCTGATCCAAGATCAGTCATTCTCCCTGTTTAGAACGTCTACTGTTGTTAACTGTTACTAAACCTGATCCAAGATCAGTGATTCTCCCTGTTTAGAACGTCTGCTGTTGTTAACTGTTACTAAACCTGATCCGAGATCAGTGATTCTCCCTGTTTAGAACGTCTACTGTTGTTAACTGTTACTAAACCTGATCCGAGATCAGTGATTCTCCCTGTTTAGAACGTCTGCTGTTGTTAACTGTTACTAAACCTGATCCGAGATCAGTGATTCTCCCTGTTTAGAACGTCTACTGTTGTTAACTGTTACTAAACCTGATCCGAGATCAGTGATTCTCCCTGTTTAGAACGTCTACTGTTGTTAACTGTTACTAAACCTGATCCGAGATCAGTGATTCTCCCAGCTGTTAATCCTGGTCCCACAGTGAGGTGTGTGAATGGTGCACACACCGTATTCCTCTCCTCTCTTTGTCATTCTCCTCATCTCCCTCGTTTCTCACTCCTCTTCTCTGTTTCGTTCCTCTATTCATTCTCTCTCTCTAGTAACTCTATCTTGTGTAAGTATTGTATCTTCATCTGTGATGTGGTGTGTGTGTGGTCATGTGTTTGTGTGTAATGGACCCTTCCTCATTAATCTGGTGGTGCAGGGCATGTGGATCGATAACTCTGCAGGCTAGAATACAAGCAGTGGGATTCTTTGTTGTTGTTGATGTCACCAATAACAGATCTCTCTCTCTCTCTCTCTCTCTCTGGGCCCATGCCCACCTCTTTGATGGGGCCCCTTGTCCACCTCTCTGATGGGGCCCCTTGTCCACCTCTCTGATGGGGCCCCTTGTCCACCTCTCCAAGGGCCCCTTGTCCACCTCTCTGAGGGCTCCTTCTCCACCTCTCCGAGGGCTCCTTGTCCACCTCTCTGAGGGCCCCTTGTCCACCTCTCTGAGGGCCCCTTGTCCACCTCTCTGAGGGCTCCTTGTCCACCTCTCTGAAGGCTCCTTGTCCGCCAGCTCTCTGATTTGTTCCTCACCCTTGCTGTCTATCTGCTCCATGTTGAAAGACATTGCAAGTGTTCACACCCCCTTTATTATGGTGACCCGTTGTGGTTCCACAATGTGAATCAATGATCAATAACCAGTAGTCATTATGTATGTTATCATGTATCATACATGTCTTCTAGATGTTTATACTTTACACACATTTAATACTGTAGTTCTCTACATCCTTATATAGTAGACAGACCAGTTTAACATCTATAGATTTAAACAAACGGTTAAGTGATTCATCATGAAGCGCCGATGGATTAAGTGACGGTCAGGTGTATTTAAATAAAGAAGAAGAGAAGCATGTGAAAGGTATTGTGAGCATTGGGAAAGGTAATTACTTTAAAAGGTATTTATAGATGAAACATAGACTAGGTTTGGTATTTTGAGCATTGCATTGGGAAAGGTAATTACTTTAAAAGGTATTTATAGATGAAACATAGACTAGGGTTGGTGATAAAGTTGCTGTGTGATGTTGTGTGTTGTACTTTAGTCAATTGAAAATATGCTTAAAGCTTTTGGGGGGGGGGGGGAAATCATTTTTTGATGATCTGTTTTTTTAGTTTTGTTCTAAGAGTTGTGAGAGATGTCGTCATTTAGCCAGATTACAACCAGCTGGTCTAAGTTACAAAAATATAAATATGTCTTTTACACAATGAGGTAAAGCATATTTTATGTGCTTACATACAGTAACCAGAATACAACCTCACCGTTGTTGCAACCAGTTTTTCCCGCTGGGCAGTAACTGTGTGCGTTTTGTGCATGAGCGGCAGTATGCTAGCTAGAGAGAGCGAGATGTGTCTTTCAGCCCCAGAATCATCGTGGAGTAATTATGCCCCCCCCGGCAGAAAATCACTGGGCAGTATTTAAATACCTTAGTCTGGGTCAATATGTCTACTCTGGCAGGGAGAGAGAGAGTGCGGTTTAAGAGAGAGAGAGAAGGATGCAGAGAGAGAGAGAGGATAGGGAGAGAGAGATGCAGAGAGAGGATAGGGAGAGAGATGCAGAGAGAGGATAGAGAGAGAGGGATGCAGAGAGAGGATAGGGAGAGAGATGCAGAGAGAGGATAGAGAGAGAGAGATGCAGAGAGAGGATAGAGAGAGAGAGATGCAGAGAGAGGATAGGGAGAGAGATGCAGAGAGAGGATAGAGAGAGAGGGATGCAGAGAGAGAGAGGATAGGGAGAGAGGGGGATGCAGAGAGAGAGGGATGCAGAGAGAGAGAGGATAGGGAGAGAGGGGGATGCAGAGAGAGGATAGGGAGAGAGAGATGCAGAGAGAGGATAGGGAGAGAGAGATGCAGAGAGAGGATAGGGAGAGAGAGATGCAGAGAGAGAGAGGATAGGGAGAGAGATGCAGAGAGAGGATAGGGAGAGAGAGATGCAGAGAAAGGATAGGGAGAGAGAGATGCAGAGAGAGGATAGGGAGAGAGAGAGGGTAGGGAGAGAGAGATGCAGAGAGAGGATAGGGAGAGAGAGATGCAGAGAGAGGATAGGGAGAGAGAGATGCAGAGAGAGAGATGCAGAGAGAGGATAGGGAGAGAGAGAGGGTAGGGAGAGAGAGATGCAGAGAGACGATAGGGAGAGAGGGGGATGCGGAGAGAGGATAGGGAGAGAGAGATGCAGAGAGAGGATAGGGAGAGAGGGGGATGCAGAGAGAGAGTGATGCAGAGAGAGGGAGATGCAGAGAGAGAGAGAGAGGGTAGGGAGAGAGAGAGAGAGAGAGATGCAGAGAGAGAGAGAGAGAGATGCAGAGAGAGAGAGAGAGAGATGCAGAGAGAGAGAGAGAGAGAGAGAGATGCAGAGAGAGAGAGAGAGAGATGCAGAGAGATGCAGGGAGAGAGAGAGAGAGATGCAGAGAGAAAGAGAGCGATGCAGAGAGAGAGAGAGAGAGAGATGCAGAGAGATGCAGGGAGAGAGAGAGAGATGGAGAGAGAGAGAGAGATTGTTTATTTCACTTTTGTATATTATTATTACCTCACTTGCTTTGGCAATGTTAACACGTTTCCCATGCCAATAAAGCCCCTTGAATTGAATTGAGAGAGATGCAGAGAGAAAGAGAGAGGATATGGAGATGCAGAGAGAAAGAGGGGGAGAGAGGGGGATGGTTTTATATGGTTGTAGCAGATGTCATGACCATGTTTTCTCCTGTTTCTTTTTCAAACCAAGAAGAAATTGAGACATGAAATTAGCCAATAAACGTTCACCGTATTGAACAATGATGACTTGTTTCAGATATAGTTGTATGATATGTATTTTGGGGTAAAATGAGGAGGCTTTTGTGGGTGTGTATGAGTGTGTATGAGTGTGTACCACAGTAGAAAGAACCAGATTGAAGCCACAGTGAGCTAAACCTCATTGATTAATAAGGACTCACCTCTCTCTCTCTCTCTTGCTGTCTCTGTCTCTGTCTCTCTCTCAAATGCTTTGGTTTTGCTTTCCTATTTTATCCACAATAATGTAAGAAGATCAGTGGAGAGACAAGACCGGTCTAAGAGAGATCAACCTGAAACAACGGAGAACAGCACCAGTAATCAGTGGTAGTTTGTTAGTATTTTTTCATGGTTGGTTTGCTCTGGGAGAATCTGCCAAAGGCTTTCCTTATTCCCTCAGCTGCAAAACATGGCTGCCTTGTGCTTCAACTGAAAGAGATGGTGGAGTGCACCCTCTATGGGCCATGCAAGGAATAGCATGATGTGCACTGTATGTGGGTCAGTGCCACAGACTTATGGTAAAGTGGAATATGTTGATAGTTCCTTTGCACAGGATAGTAGACTTTAGATTATTATAAAGATGTGAAATATCATAATTCACACGTTATTAATGTCCATAGTGTAATTACTCCATACATAGCGTAATTTCTCTATACAGTCATTACTCCATACAGTAATTACTCCATAGCGTAATTACAAAAAGGTATGTTGTATATGCAAAACTGACACATTTAACAGTGAATGACGAAATGAGTTTTGAAATGTTAAAAAGTTCACATTAAACATCACGTTGATTTATAGCACACCTTGTCAACTACACCGCCTCAATCCCGATTTAAATTATGTTCAGCTTATAAGGCTTCATAAGAACTGCATAAATGTGTTACAAAGCATCTATAACCATATGTCATGCTTTATAAAGGGTGACATAACCCACTATGTTGAATATGATGTACAGTTGAAGTCGGAAGTTTACATACACTTAGGTTGGAATAATTAAAACTAGTTTTTTAACCACTAAACAATTGTTTACAGACAGATTATTTAACTTATAATTCACTGTATCACAATTCCAGTGGGTCAGAAGTTTACATACACTAAGTTGACTGTGCCTTTAAACAGCTTGGAAAATTCCAGAAAATTGTCATAGCTTTAGAAACTTCCGATAGGCTAATTGACATAGTTTGAGTCAATTGGATGACTTCAAGCCCTACCTTCAAACTCAGTGCCTCTTTGCTTGACATCATTGGAAAATCAAAAGAAATCAGCCCAGACCTCAGAAAAAAAATTGTGGACCACCACAAGCCTGGTTCATCCTTGGGAGCAATTTCCAAACGCCTGAAGGTACCACGTTCATCTGTACAAACAATAGTACGCAAGTATAAACACCATGAGACCACGCAGCCGTCATACCGCTCAGGAAGGAGACGCATTCTGTCTCCTAGAGATGAACGTACTTTGGTGTGAAAAGTGCAAATCAGTCCCAGAACAACAGGAAAGGACGTTGAAGATGCTGGAGGAAACAGGTACAAAAGTATCTATATCCACAGTAAAACGAGTCCTATAATCGGCATAACCGGAAAGGCCGCTCAGCAAGGAAGAAGCCACTGCTTCAAAACCGCCATAAAAAAGCCAGACTACGGTTTGCAACTGCACATGGGTACAAAGATCGTACTTTTTAGAGAAATGTCCTCTGGTCTGATGAAACAAAAATAGAACTGTTTGGCCATAATGACCATCGTTACGTTTGGAGGAAAAAGAGGGAGGCTTGCAAGCCGAAGAACACCATCCCAACCGTGAAGCACGGGGGTGGCAGCATCATGTTGTGGGGTTGCTTTGCTGCAGGAGAGACTGATGCACTTCACAAAATAGATGGCATCATGAGGGAGGAAAATTATGTGGATATATTGAAGCAACATCTCAAGACATCAGTCAGGAGGTTAAAGCTTGGTCACAAATGAGTCTTCCAAATGGACAATGACCCCAAGCATACTTCCAAAGTTGTGGCAAAATGGCGTAAGGACAACAAAGTCAAGGTTTTGGAGTGGCCATCACAAATCCCTGACCGCAATCCCATAGAAAATTTGTGGGCAGAACTGAAAAAGTGTGTGCGAGCAAGGAGGCCTGCAAACCTGACTCAGTTACACCAGCTCTGTCAGGAGGAATGGGCCACAATTCACCCAACTTATTGTGGGAAGCTTGTGGAAGGCTACCCAAAACGTTTGACCCAAGTTAAACCATTTAAAGGCAATGCTACCAAATACTAATTGAGTGTATGTAAACTTCTGACCCACTGGGAATGTGATGAAATAAATAAAAGCTGAAATAAATCATTCTCACTACTATTATTCTGACATTTCACATTCTTAAAATAAAGTTTTGATCCAAACTGAACTAAGACATCTGGATAAGGTCTGTTAGGAAATGTCTTTGTCCCACCATCTGGATAAGGTCTGTTAGGAAATGTCTTTGTCCCACCATCTGGATAAGGTCTGTTAGGAAATGTCTTTGTCCCACCATCTGGATAAGGTCTGTTAGGAAATGTCTTTGTCCCACCATCTGGATAAGGTCTGTTAGGAAATGTCTTTGTCCCACCATCTGGATAAGGTCTGTTAGGAAATGTCTTTGTCCCACCATCTGGATAAGGTCTGAGCTGCGCCAGAAACTCTACATGGGAAACTCCATTTGATTTGTATTATTATATTCCTTTATAAATGTCATGATGTGACTATGAGACATGGTTGTATCTAGGCGGATTTGTTTTTAGTGGAGCCTGCTAGCACTGTCACGCCCTGACTTTAGTTATATTTTGTTTTCTTTATTTTTTTGGTTAGGTCAGGGTGTGACAAGGGTGGTTTGTTTAGTTTTTGTATTGTCTAGGAGTTTTTGTCATGTCTAGGGTTTTTGTTATCTATGGGGATGTTGTATTGTCTAGGGGTTTGTAGGTTTATGGTGGCCTGAGTTGGTTCCCAATCAGAGACAGCTGTTTATCGTTGTCTCTGATTGGGGAGCCTATTTAGGTTGCCATTTTCCATGTTGTCTGTTCCACGCTGTCTGTACCAGACAGAACTGTTTCGTTTGTTCCACTTTGTTCTTTTTTGTTTTAGTGTTCAGTGTTATTAAAATCATGAACATGTACCACGCTGCACCTTGGTCCTCTCCTTCTTCCTCAGATGAACGTCGTTACAAGCACGTTACATTTCGGTTAGCTTCCAATTGTTGTGAAGACACCAAAATTACTTAAAATAATGATTGACGTAGCTACAGTATGTAATCTAACTCAACACTTAAATTACAATAAATAAAAAAGGTTAACTTACAATTTTTGCTCTCCAGTGGCAGCACAGGTGGGCATTTGATTGGCAGACTCATCACATGTGCTCTTACCAGTGGCAACCCTTCATTCAGAGCAGGTGGGGCAGAGCCTGTTTTGAGCCCTGTAACGGCTTTCTTCCTGGGATGAATGAGAGGACCAAAATGCAGCGCAGTTAGTGTTCAACATGTTTAATCAACAGAATAAACGGTGAACATTAACCAATAGCAAAATAACAAAACGTGAAAGCCGAAACAGTCCTATCTGGTGCAGAACACAAACACAGAGACAGGAAACAACCACCCACAATCCCCAACACAAAACAAGCCACCTATATATGATTCTCAATCAGGGACAACGATTGACAGCTGTCTCTGATTGAGAACCATATCAGGCTGAACATAGAAACAGACGAACTAGACACACAACATAGAATTCCCACCCAGCTCACGTCCTGACCAACACTAAACAAGCAAAACACATAAGAACTCTGGTCAGGACGTTACAGTACCCCCCCCCCCCCCCTGAGGTGCGGACTCTGAACGCACCCCTAAAACTCAAGGGGAGGGTCTGGGTGGGCATCTGTCCGCGGTGGCGGCTCCGGCGGTGGACGAGGACACCACTCCACCACTGTCTTTGTCCCCCTCCTTAGCGTCCTTTGAGTGGCGACCCTCGCCCCCGACCTTGGCCTAAGAATCCTCCCCAAGGCCCCCACATGATTTAGGAGGTAGCTCAGGACAGAGAGGTAGCTCAGGACAGAGAGGTAGCTCAGGACAGAGAGGTAGCTCAGGACAGAGAGGTAGCTCAGGACAGAGAGGTAGCTCAGGACAGAGGGGCAGCTCAGGACGAATGGCAGCTCCGGACTGAATGGCAGCTCCGGACTGAATGGCAGCTCCGGACTGAGTGGCAGCTCCGGACTGAGTGGCAGCTCCGGACTGAGTGGCAGCTCCGGACTGGGTGGCAGCTCCGGACTGGGTGGCAGCTCCGGACTGGGTGGCAGCTCCGGACTGGGTGGACTGGGTGGCAGCTCCGGACTGGGTGGCAGCTCATGACTGGGTGGCAGCTCATGACTGGAGGGCAGCTCATGACTGGAGGGCAGCTCATGACTGGAGGGCAGCTCATGACTGGAGGGCAGCTCATGACTGGAGGGCAGCTCATGACTGGAGGGCAGCTCATGACTGGCTGGCGTCTCTGGCGGCTCCTGACTGACGGACGGCTCTAGCGGCTCCTGACTGACGGACGGCTCTAATGGCTCGGGACAGACGGGCGGCTCTAATGGCTCGTGGCAGACGGATGACTCAGATGGCGCTGGGCAGACAGATGGCTCAGATGGCGCTAGGCAGACAGATGGCTCAGACGGCGCTGGGCAGACGGATGGCTCAGACGGCGCTGGGCAGACGGATGGCTCAGACGGCGCTGGGCAGACGGATGGCTCAGACGGCGCTGGGCAGACGGATGGCTCAGACGGCGCTGGGCAGACGGATGGCTCAGACGGCGCTGGGCAGACGGATGGCTCAGATGGTGCTGGGCAGGCAGGCAGTGCAGGCAGCTCAGACGGCGCTGGGCAGACGAGCAGTGCAGGCGGCGTTGAGCAGACGAGCAGTGCAGGCAGTTTAGACGGCGCTGGGCAGGCAGGCAGCTCAGACGGCGCTGGACAGACGAGCAGTGCAGGCGGCGTTGAGCAGACGAGCAGTGCAGGCAGTTCAGACGGCGCTGGGCAGGCAGGCAGCTCAGACGGCGCTGGACAGAAGAGCAGTGCAGGCGGCGTTGGGCAGACGGCCGACTCTGACCTGCTGAGGCGCACAGTAGGCCTGGTGCGTGGTGCCGGAACTGATGGTACCGGACTGGAGACACGCACCTCAAGGCTAGTGCGGGGAGCAGGAACAGGGCACACTGGACTCTCGATGCGCACTATAGGCCTGGTGCGTGGTACCGGCACTGGGGGTACCGGGCTGAGGGCACGCACCTCAGGGCGAGTGCGGGGAGAAGGCACAGTGCGTACAGGGCTCTGGAGACGCACAGGAGGCTTGGTGCGTGGTGCCGGAACTGGAGGTACTGGGCTGGAGACACGCACCACAGGGAGAGTGCGTGGAGGAGGAACAGGGCTCTGGAGACGCACTGGAAGCCTGGTGCGTGGTGTAGGCACTGGTGGTACTGGGCTGGGGCCACGCACCATAAGGCGAGTGCGGGGTGCTGGAACTGGAGGTACTGGGCTGGGGCGGGAAGGTGGCGCCGGATATACCGGACCGTGCAGGCGTACTGGCTCCCTTGAGCACCGAGCCTGCCCAACCTTACCTGGTTGAATGCTCCCCGTAGCCCGTCCAGTGCGGGGAGGTGGAATAACCCGCACTGGGCTGTGTTGGCGAACCGGGGACACCATGCGTAAGGTTGGTGCCATGTACACCGGCCCGAGGAGACGTACTGGAGGCCAGATATGTAGAGCCGGCTTCATGGCACTTGGCTCAATGCTCAATCTAGCCCGGCCAGTGCGGGGAGGTGGAATAACCCGCACCGGGCTATGCACACGTACAGGAGACACCATGCGCTCTTCCGCATAACACAGTGTCTGCCCGTACTCCCGCTCTCCACGGTAAGCATGGGAAGTGGGCGCAGGTCTCCTACCTGCCTTCGCCACACTACCCTTTAGCCTCCCCCCAAGACATTTTTGGGATTTCCTCTCGGGTTTCCGTGCTAGCCGCGTACCTTCATAACTCCGGTTCCTCTCTCCGGATGCCTCTGTTCTCCTAACTGCCTCCAGCTGTTCCCATGGGAGGCGATCCCTTCCAGCCAGGATCTCCTCCCATGTGTAGCAACCCTTGCCGTCCAAAACGTCTTCCCATGTCCATTCCTCCTTTCTCTGCTCCTGCTGTCGCTGCCCGTAGCCACGCTGCTTGGTCCTTTGTTGGTGGGTGGTTCTGTAACGGCTTTCTTCCTGGGATGAATGAGAGGACCAAAATGCAGCGCAGTTAGTGTTCAACATGTTTAATCAACAGAATAAACGGTGAACATTAACCAATAGCAAAATAACAAAACGTGAAAGCCGAAACAGTCCTATCTGGTGCAGAACACAAACACAGAGACAGGAAACAACCACCCACAATCCCCAACACAAAACAAGCCACCTATATATGATTCTCAATCAGGGACAACGATTGACAGCTGTCTCTGATTGAGAACCATATCAGGCTGAACACAGAAACAGACGAACTAGACACACAACATAGAATTCCCACCCAGCTCACGTCCTGACCAACACTAAACAAGCAAAACACATAAGAACTCTGGTCAGGACGTTACAAGCCCCACCTTTTTAGTTAAAAAAAAAAACATTGGGGGGGGGGGGGGTGTGCTTGTTTTGCATGCTATTTGACATTAATACGTGTCACATATCAGTTTGCAAACATTGTAAAAAATTACAAATTATCATTGAGTTAATAAACCCCCACACAAACTTCGTCTCCTTTTTGCTTTCTTGAGTAAGGAATCTTCAAAATGCAGCTGTTTCAGCCTAGCTCAGTGCTTTCTGTGGTGGTGGGGCAGCCAGCGGAAAATACGAAGCGTAGGGGATGGTAATGTTCTTATATGCCCCCTTTATTTATCCTACGGTTCTGACTTGGTGTACAGGGAGAATACTGTAAGAATGGCCCATGTTCTGAATTCTGTTCGCTGTACATTTCAAAAGTGCTAAACAAATAGTTATATTGACTACATCCGGCCTAGCTCGCTCATTAATGTCTTAATCGAAATTACAGATTGACCCTTATACCATAGTTTGAACATCTCAATTGTCAGTAGAAACCACATTTGTTTAAGCAAGTCAGCCATATTTTTTTTAAAGGCAGTAAATGAAGCTGACTGAACTGTTTCACTGCCAACAGTTTGTGGGCACAATTTGTAACCGTTATAGTGCAATAAATGTATTGTTTAGTGTTGTGTTGTGTTGTGGTTTTGCTGGCATGCATCAGTGTATTGTTTAGTGATGTGGTTTTGCTAGCATGCATCAGTGTATTGTTTAGTGTTGTGTTGTGGTTTTGCTGGCATGCATCAGCGTATTGTTTAGTGTTGTGGTTTTGCTGGCATGCATCAGTGTATTGTTTAGTGTTGTGGTTTTGCTGGCATGCATCAGCGTATTGTTTAGTGTTGTGGTTTTGCTGGCATGCATCAGTGTATTGTTTAGTGTTGTGGTTTTGCTGGCATGCATCAGTGTATTGTTTAGTGATGTGGTTTTGCTGGCATGCATCAGTGTATTGTTTAGTGTTGTGGTTTTGCTGGCATGCATCAGTGTATTGTTTAGTGTTGTGGTTTTGCTGGCATGCATCAGTGTATTGTTTAGTGATGTGGTTTTGCTGGCATGCATCAGTGTATTGTTTAGTGTTGTGGTTTTGCTGGCATGCATCAGTGTATTGTTTAGTGATGTGGTTTTGCTGGCATGCATCAGTGTATTGTTTAGTGTTGTGGTTTTGCTGGCATGCATCAGTGTATTGTTTAGTGTTGTGGTTTTGCTGGCATGCATCAGTGTATTGTTTAGTGTTGTGGTTTTGCTGGCATGCATCAGTGTATTGTTTAGTGTTGTGGTTTTGCTGGCATGCATCAGTGTATTGTTTAGTGTTGTGGTTTTGCTGGCATGCATCAGTGTATTGTTTAGTGTTGTGGTTTTGCTGGCATGCATCAGTGTATTGTTTAGTGATGTGGTTTTGCTGGCATGCATCAGTGTATTGTTTAGTGATGTGGTTTTGCTGGCATGCATCAGTGTATTGTTTAGTGTTGTGGTTTTGCTAGCATCCATCAGTGTATTGTTTAGTGTTGTGGTTTTGCTGGCATGCATCAGTGTATTGTTTAGTGTTGTGTTGTGTTGTGGTTTTGCTGGCATGCATCAGTGTATTGTTTAGTGATGTGGTTTTGCTAGCATGCATCAGTGTATTGTTTAGTGATGTGGTTTTGCTGGCATGCATCAGTGTATTGTTTAGTGATGTGGTTTTGCTGGCATGCATCAGTGTATTGTTTAGTGTTGTGGTTTTGCTAGCATGCATCAGTGTATTGTTTAGTGTTGTGGTTTTGCTAGCATCCATCAGTGTATTGTTTAGTGTTGTGGTTTTGCTGGCATGCATCAGTGTATTGTTTAGTGTTGTGTTGTGTTGTGGTTTTGCTGGCATGCATCAGTGTATTGTTTAGTGATGTGGTTTTGCTAGCATGCATCAGTGTATTGTTTAGTGTTGTGGTTTTGCTAGCATCCATCAGTGTATTGTTTAGTGTTGTGTTGTGTTGTGGTTTTGCTGGCATGCATCAGTGTATTGTTTAGTGTTGTGGTTTTGCTGGCATGCATCAGTGTATTGTTTAGTGATGTGGTTTTGCTGGCATGCATCAGTGTATTGTTTAGTGTTGTGGTTTTGCTAGCATGCATCAGTGTATTGTTTAGTGTTGTGGTTTTGCTGGCATGCATCAGTGTATTGTTTAGTGATGTGGTTTTGCTGGCATGCATCAGTGTATTGTTTAGTGTTGTGGTTTTTCTGGCATGCATCAGTGTATTGTTTAGTGTTGTGGTTTTGCTGGCATGCATCAGCGTATTGTTTAGTGTTGTGGTTTTGCTGGCATGCATCAGTGTATTGTTTAGTGATGTGGTTTTGCTGGCATGCATCAGTGTATTGTTTAGTGTTGTGGTTTTGCTAGCATGCATCAGTGTATTGTTTAGTGTTGTGGTTTTGCTAGCATCCATCAGTGTATTGTTTAGTGTTGTGGTTTTGCTGGCATGCATCAGTGTATTGTTTAGTGTTGTGTTGTGTTGTGGTTTTGCTGGCATGCATCAGTGTATTGTTTAGTGATGTGGTTTTGCTAGCATGCATCAGTGTATTGTTTAGTGTTGTGGTTTTGCTAGCATCCATCAGTGTATTGTTTAGTGTTGTGTTGTGTTGTGGTTTTGCTGGCATGCATCAGTGTATTGTTTAGTGTTGTGGTTTTGCTGGCATGCATCAGTGTATTGTTTAGTGATGTGGTTTTGCTGGCATGCATCAGTGTATTGTTTAGTGTTGTGGTTTTTCTGGCATGCATCAGTGTATTGTTTAGTGTTGTGGTTTTGCTGGCATGCATCAGCGTATTGTTTAGTGTTGTGGTTTTGCTGGCATGCATCAGTGTATTGTTTAGTGATGTGGTTTTGCTAGCATGCATCAGTGTATTGTTTAGTGATGTGGTTTTGCTGGCATGCATCAGTGTATTGTTTAGTGATGTGGTTTTGCTGGCATGCATCAGTGTATTGTTTAGTGATGTGGTTTTGCTGGCATGCATCAGCGTATTGTTTAGTGTTGTGGTTTTGCTGGCATGCATCAGCGTATTGTTTAGTGTTGTGGTTTTGCTGGCATGCATCAGTGTATTGTTTAGTGATGTGGTTTTGCTGGCATGCATCAGCGTATTGTTTAGTGATGTGGTTTTGCTAGCATGCATCAGTGTATTGTTTAGTGTTGTGGTTTTGCTGGCATGCATCAGTGTATTGTTTAGTGATGTGGTTTTGCTGGCATGCATCAGTGTATTGTTTAGTGTTGTGGTTTTGCTGGCATGCATCAGTGTATTGTTTAGTGATGTGGTTTTGCTGGCATGCATCAGTGTATTGTTTAGTGATGTGGTTTTGCTGGCATGCATCAGTGTATTGTTTAGTGTTGTGGTTTTGCTGGCATGCATCAGTGTATTGTTTAGTGATGTGGTTTTGCTAGCATGCATCAGCGTATTGTTTAGTGATGTGGTTTTGCTGGCATGCATCAGTGTATTGTTTAGTGTTGTGTTGTGTAGTGGTTTTGCTAGCATGCATCAGTGTATTGTTTAGTGTTGTGGTTTTGCTGGCATGCATCAGTGTATTGTTTAGTGATGTGGTTTTGCTGGCATGCATCAGTGTATTGTTTAGTGTTGTGGTTTTGCTGGCATGCATCAGTGTATTGTTTAGTGATGTGGTTTTGCTGGCATGCATCAGTGTATTGTTTAGTGTTGTGGTTTTGCTGGCATGCATCAGTGTATTGTTTAGTGTTGTGGTTTTGCTGGCATGCATCAGTGTATTGTTTAGTGTTGTGGTTTTGCTAGCATGCATCAGTGTATTGTTTAGTGATGTGGTTTTGCTGGCATGCATCAGTGTATTGTTTAGTGTTGTATTGTGTTGTGGTTTTGCTGGCATGCATCAGTGTATTGTTTAGTGTTGTATTGTGTTGTGGTTTTGCTGGCATGCATCAGTGTATTGTTTAGTGTTGTGGTTTTGCTGGCATGCATCAGTGTATTGTTTAGTGTTGTGGTTTTGCTGGCATCCATCAGTGTATTGTTTAGTGTTGTGTTGTGGTTTTGCTAGCATGCATCAGTGTATTGTTTAGTGTTGTATTGTGTTGTGGTTTTGCTGGCATGCATCAGTGTATTGTTTAGTGTTGTGTTATGTTGTGGTTTTGCTGGCATGCATCAGTGTATTGTTTAGTGTTGTGGTTTTGCTGGCATGCATCAGTGTATTGTTTAGTGATGTGGTTTTGCTAGCATGCATCAGTGTATTGTTTAGTGATGTGGTTTTGCTGGCATGCATCAGTGTATTGTTTAGTGTTGTGTTGTGTAGTGGTTTTGCTGGCATGCATCAGTGTATTGTTTAGTGATGTGGTTTTGCTGGCATCCATCAGTGTATTGTTTAGTGTTGTATTGTGTTGTGGTTTTGCTGGCATGCATCAGTGTATTGTTTAGTGTTGTGTTGTGTAGTGGTTTTGCTGGCATGCATCAGTGTATTGTTTAGTGATGTGGTTTTGCTGGCATCCATCAGTGTATTGTTTAGTGTTGTGTTGTGTTGTGGTTTTGCTGGCATGCATCAGTGTATTGTTTAGTGTTGTGTTGTGTAGTGGTTTTGCTGGCATGCATCAGTGTATTGTTTAGTGATGTGGTTTTGCTGGCATCCATCAGTGTATTGTTTAGTGTTGTGTTGTGGTTTTGCTGGCATGCATCAGTGTATTGTTTAGTGTTGTATTGTGTTGTGGTTTTGCTGGCATGCATCAGTGTATTGTTTAGTGTTGTGGTTTTGCTGGCATGCATCAGCGTATTGTTTAGTGTTGTGGTTTTGCTGGCATGCATCAGTGTATTGTTTAGTGTTGTGTTGTGTTGTGGTTTTGCTGGCATGCATCAGTGTATTGTTTAGTGTTGTGTTGTGTTGTGGTTTTTGCATGCATCTAAAACATGTTTTGTTTTTTTGCCCCACCAAGATTAACATGCTACAATCACCACTGGCTCTTACTGTGCTACAGAAACACCATTAACCTAACTAACAGGGAATTCTTACTACATTCAAAAGTTTCTTACAGTTTTCCCAGACCTCATAAGTCATCCCCTGATGTGGTTTAAGTATTGTTGTTGTGAACACATAAAATGCAATTTAGTTGTTTTTATATTAGAGAAGTGTGAAAAAACTGTGGGAAAACCAGAAAAAAATGGCAGACATCCAAAACCTGGAAAAACTGAATTTGGGAGAACAAATATTAATTAGGCAAAAATTAACCTGCCTTCACCGTGTCAACTACACAGCCTTAACCTGCCTTCACCGTGTCAACTACACAGCCTTAACCTGCCTTCACCGTGTCAACTACCCAGCCTTAACCTGCCTTCACCGTGTCAACTACACAGCCTTAACCTGCCTTCACCGTGTCAACTACCCAGCCTTAACCTGCCTTCACCGTGTCAACTACACAGCCTTAACCTGCCTTCACCGTGTCAACTACACAGCCTTAACCTGCCTTCACCTTGTCAACTACCCAGCCTTAACCTGCCTTCACCGTGTCAACTACCCAGCCTTAACCTGCCTTCACCGTGTCAACTACACAGCCTTAACCTGCCTTCACCGTGTCAACTACCCAGCCTTAACCTGCCTTCACCGTGTCAACTACACAGCCTTAACCTCCCTTCACCGTGTCAACTACCCAGCCTTAACCTGCCTTCACCGTGTCAACTACACAGCCTTAACCTGCCTTCACCGTGTCAACTACACAGCCCTGCCTTCACCGTGTCAACTACACAGCCCTGCCTTCACCGTGTCAACTACACAGCCCTGGCTTCACCGTGTCAACTACACAGCCTTAACCTGCCTTCACCGTGTCAACTACACAGCCCTGCCTTCACCGTGTCAACTACACAGCCCTGCCTTCACCGTGTCAACTACCCAGCCTTAACCTGCCTTCACCGTGTCAACTACCCAGCCTTAACCTGCCTTCACCGTGTCAACTACCCAGCCTTAACCTGCCTTCACCGTGTCAACTACCCAGCCTTAACCTGCCTTCACCGTGTCAACTACCCAGCCTTAACCTGCCTTCACCGTGTCAACTACCCAGCCTTAACCTGCCTTCACCGTGTCAACTACACAGCCTTAACATCCCTTCACCGTGTCAACTACCCAGCCTTAACCTGCCTTCACCGTGTCAACTACACAGCCTTAACCTGCCTTCACCGTGTCAACTACACAGCCCTGCCTTCACCGTGTCAACTACACAGCCCTGCCTTCACCGTGTCAACTACACAGCCCTGGCTTCACCGTGTCAACTACCCAGCCTTAAACATCCTTCACCGTGTCAACTACACAGCCTTAACCTGCCTTCACCGTGTCAACTACACAGCCTTAACCTGCCTTCACCGTGTCAACTACACAGCCTTAACCTGCCTTCACCGTGTCAACTACACAGCCCTGCCTTCACCGTGTCAACTACACAGCCCTGCCTTCACCGTGTCAACTACACAGCCCTGGCTTCACCGTGTCAACTACACAGCCCTGGCTTCACCGTGTCAACTACCCAGCCTTAACCTGCCTTCACCGTGTCAACTACCCAGCCTTAAACTGCCTTCACCGTGTCAACTACCCAGCCTTAACCTGCCTTCACCGTGTCAACTACACAGCCTTAAACTGTTTTCACCGTGTCAACTACCCAGCCTTAACCTGCCTTCACCGTGTCAACTACCCAGCCTTAACCTGCCTTCACCGTGTCAACTACACAGCCTTAACCTGCCTTCACCGTGTCAACTACCCAGCCTTAACCTGCCTTCACCGTGTCAACTACCCAGCCTTAACCTGCCTTCACCGTGTCAACTACACAGCCTTAACCTTCCTTCACCGTGTCAACTACCCAGCCTTAACCTGCCTTCACCGTGTCAACTACACAGCCTTAACCTGCCTTCACCGTGTCAACTACACAGCCTTTTATACAGATGTTTTCCCTCACAGTCTTGATGACACAGTTAAGACAGCATAACAGCAATAACACAGCCGACATCTGTCAAAATCTGACTTAAATACATTAACCAGTTTCCACATCAGCATGAGTCAAAACTCATTTACCGCTTCACTGCTGCTGTTTTGTGAGAACACACACACACACTTAACAGTGAGGTGTCTGAGATAGGAGTTATTTGTCCTAAGACTTCCTCACACAGCTGCCTGCTGAGAGATTTTCTTTCGCCTGTCAGAGCAGCTGGGATCTACTGTAAACACACACACACACACACACACACACACACACACACACACACACACACACACACACACACACACACACACACACACACACACACACACACACACACACACACACACACACACACACACACACACACACACACAGGAATAAACCGAGTAAGAGTATTCGAAACACCAATACACACACCAATACACACACACACCAATACACACACACACACACACACACACACACACACACACACACACACACACACACACACACACACACACACACACACACACACACACACACACACACACACACACACACACACACACACCTGAGTCATTTCCAGTGGCATTGACAGAAATGCGTTGATGGCAGGGGCCAGGAAACATTTAGTTGGGATAAAATTTGGAGCACTCAAATCCTCATAAAATGATCCTAAAAGCCTACCCTACCTAACTGTAGTCGATCTGGAGTGGAGTCACCGCCTGGTCCTCGGGGAGGGGGGGGGGGGGGGGGCTGTCCTCCTCCTACCCTACCTAACTGTAGTCGATCTGGAGTGGAGTCACCGCTCTGAGGTATGAGTGCTGCTGTGGTCAGCACAATGACACACTGGCCTTGTGGCTTTCGCTGGCGCGTTTGTGTCGCACCAGATTCATCCCTCTCATGACACTCCCTGACACGACCGGCAAGGTCAGACACACAGAGTCCCATAACCCCCCCCCCCCCCCCCCCCTACCCTGACAATGGAGGAGCATCCATTTCCCCTATACTCAACCTGTCAGACTGAAAGGGGCTTGACACGGACACGCCTTACATTTGTAATGGAAAGTAATCCGCACAGACATAGATCATAAAAGGATCTCTTTCCTCCCAGCACGGCACGTTGCAGTACAGGCACAAAGCCCATTTCATTTCCATTAAAAAACACAAATTGGTTTGGAGTCAAATTCAAAGCAGTCCCACCTCCGAATCATGATGAGGTTTTGAGGGTTGGGAGGTTTTTGACTTTCAAAGCCCCTCAGAGTCAGTCGGTGTCCTTTTCAGGAGAGTTAGTTTCAAAGCCCTTCAGAGTCAGTCGGTGTCCTTTTCAGGAGAGTTAGTTTCAAAGCCCTTCAGAGTCAGTCGGTGTCCTTTTCAGGAGAGTTAGTTTCAAAGCCCCTCAGAGTCAGTCGGTGTGCTTTTCAGGAGAGTTAGTTTCAAAGCCCCTCAGAGTCAGTCGGTGTCCTTTTCAAGAGAGTTAGTTTCAAAGCCCCTCAGAGTCAGTCGGTGTGCTTTTCAGGAGAGTTAGTTTCAAAGCCCTTCAGAGTCAGTCGGTGTCCTTTTCAAGAGAGTTAGTTTCAAAGCCCTTCAGAGTCAGTCGGTGTCCTTTTCAGGAGAGTTAGTTTCAAAGCCCTTCAGAGTCAGTCGGTGTCCTTTTCAGGAGAGTTAGTTTCAAAGCCCTTCAGAGTCAGTCGGTGTCCTTTTCAGGAGAGTTAGTTTCAAAGCCCTTCAGAGTCAGTCGGTGTGCTTTTCAGGAGAGTTAGTTTCAAAGCCCCTCAGAGTCAGTCGGTGTCCTTTTCAGGAGAGTTAGTTTCAAAGCCCCTCAGAGTCAGTCGGTGTGCTTTTCAGGAGAGTTAGTTTCAAAGCCCCTCAGAGTCAGTCGGTGTGCTTTTCAGGAGAGTTAGTTTCAAAGCCCCTCAGAGTCAGTCGGTGTCCTTTTCAAGAGAGTTAGTTTCAAAGCCCTTCAGAGTCAGTCGGTGTCCTTTTCAGGAGAGTTAGTTTCAAAGCCCCTCAGAGTCAGTCGGTGTGCTTTTCAGGAGAGTTAGTTTCAAAGCCCCTCAGAGTCAGTCGGTGTCCTTTTCAAGAGAGTTAGTTTCAAAGCCCCTCAGAGTCAGTCGGTGTCCTTTTCAGGAGAGTTAGTTTCAAAGCCCCTCAGAGTCAGTCGGTGTGCTTTTCAGGAGAGTTAGTTTCAAAGCCCCTCAGAGTCAGTCGGTGTCCTTTTCAAGAGAGTTAGTTTCAAAGCCCTTCAGAGTCAGTCGGTGTCCTTTTCAGGAGAGTTAGTTTCAAAGCCCTTCAGAGTCAGTCGGTGTCCTTTTCAGGAGAGTTAGTTTCAAAGCCCTTCAGAGTCAGTCGGTGTCCTTTTCAGGAGAGTTAGTTTCAAAGCCCTTCAGAGTCAGTCGGTGTGCTTTTCAGGAGAGTTAGTTTCAAAGCCCCTCAGAGTCAGTCGGTGTCCTTTTCAGGAGAGTTAGTTTCAAAGCCCCTCAGAGTCAGTCGGTGTGCTTTTCAGGAGAGTTAGTTTCAAAGCCCCTCAGAGTCAGTCGGTGTGCTTTTCAGGAGAGTTAGTTTCAAAGCCCCTCAGAGTCAGTCGGTGTCCTTTTCAAGAGAGTTAGTTTCAAAGCCCTTCAGAGTCAGTCGGTGTCCTTTTCAGGAGAGTTAGTTTCAAAGCCCCTCAGAGTCAGTCGGTGTGCTTTTCAGGAGAGTTAGTTTCAAAGCCCCTCAGAGTCAGTCGGTGTCCTTTTCAAGAGAGTTAGTTTCAAAGCCCTTCAGAGTCAGTCGGTGTCCTTTTCAGGAGAGTTAGTTTCAAAGCCCTTCAGAGTCAGTCGGTGTCCTTTTCAAGAGAGTTAGTTTCAAAGCCCTTCAGAGTCAGTCGGTGTCCTTTTCAAGAGAGTTAGTTTCAAAGCCCCTCAGAGTCAGTCGGTGTCCTTTTCAGGAGAGTTAGTTTCAAAGCCCTTCAGAGTCAGTCGGTGTCCTTTTCAAGAGAGTTAGTTTCAAAGCCCCTCAGAGTCAGTCGGTGTCCTTTTCAAGAGAGTTAGTTTCAATGCCCCTCAGAGTCAGTCGGTGTCCTTTTCAGGAGAGTTAGTTTCAAAGCCCTTCAGAGTCAGTTGGTGTCCTTTTCAGGAGACTTAACTAGGTGGAAGTTTCACCATGAGGGTTTTACCTATCAGATCCTCACTAGTGCATAGGTTGTAGGGTCTAGATTAGTTTTATTGCCGGTAGAGTATATATAGAAATATTGCCAAATCAACATTTGTATGTTTTCAATATTCATGTTTACATTTTTCAATATTGATAAATTAATGTGAGAAAATTGTTATTGAAATGAAATATACTACTCATATAACAGAGCAAGCGGTTAAACTTCATGTGACACCAACGTTTAATTTGTAGCGCCTAAAGATGAAACATGACGGAGTCATAAAGGAGGCCTGTAACACCTACAGATGAAACATGATGGAGTCATAAAGGAGGCCTGTAACACCTACAGATGAAACATGATGGAGTCATAAAGGAGGCCTGTAACACCTACAGATGAAACATGATGGAGTCATAAAGGATGCCTGTAACACTTACAGATGAAACATGATGGAGTCATAAAGGAGGCCTGTAACACCTACAGATGAAACATGATGGAGTCATAAAGGAGGCCTGTAACACCTACAGATGAAACATGACGGAGTCATAAAGGATGCCTGTAACACTTACAGATGAAACATGATGGAGTCATAAAGGAGGCCTGTAACACCTACAGATGAAACATGATGGAGTCATAAAGGGGGCCTGTAACACCTACACATGAAACATGATGGAGTCATAAAGGAGGCCTGTAACACCTACACATGAAACATGATGGAGTCATAAAGGAGGCCTGTAACACCTACACATGAAACATGATGGAGTCATAAAGGAGGCCTGTAACACCTACAGATGAAACATGATGGAGTCATAAAGGAGGCCTGTAACACCTACACATGAAACATGATGGAGTCATAAAGGAGGCCTGTAACACCTACAGATGAAACATGATGGAGTCATAAAGGAGGCCTGTAACACCTACAGATGAAACATGATGGAGTCATAAAGGAGGCCTGTAACACCTACAGATGAAACATGATGGGTTTTACTAGGGCGCTGTGGACGGGGAAGGCTTGGGTTTTACTAGGGTGTTGTGGACGGGGAAGGCTTGGGTTTTACTAGGACGTTGTGGACGGGGAAGGTGTGGGTTTTACTAGGGTGTTGTGGACGGGGAAGGCTTGGGTTTTACCAGGGTGTTGTGGACGGGGAAGGCTTGGGTTTTACCAGGGTGTTGTGGACGGGGAAGGATTGGGTTTTACTAGGGTGTTGTGGACGGGGAAGGATTGGGTTTTACTAGGGTGTTGTGGACGGGGAAGGCTTGGGTTTTACTAGGGTGTTGTGGACGGGGAAGGCTTGGGTTTTACTAGGGTGTTGTGGACGGGGAAGGATTGGGTTTTACTAGGGTGTTGTGGACGGGGAAGGATTGGGTTTTACTAGGGTGTTGTGGACGGGGAAGACTTGGGTTTTACCAGGATGTTGTGGACGGGGAAGGATTGGGTTTTACTAGGGCATTGTGGACGGGGAAGGCTTGGGTTTTACTAGGATGTTGTGGACAGGGAAGGTTTGGGTTTTACTAGGGCATTGTGGACGGGGAAGGCTTGGGTTTTACTAGGGAGTTGTGGACGGGGAAGGTTTGGGTTTTACTAGGGCGTTGTGGACGGGGAAGGTTTGGGTTTTACTAGGATGTTGTGGACGGGGAAGGATTGGGTTTTACTAGGATGTTGTGGACGGGGAAGGCTTGGGTTTTACTAGGGCGTTGTGGACGGGGAAGGATTGGGTTTTACCAGGGTGTTGTGGACGGGGAAGGCTTGGGTTTTACTAGGATGTTGTGGACGGGGAAGGCTTGGGTTTTACCAGGGTGTTGTGGACGGGGAAGGCTTGGGTTTTACTAGGATGTTGTGGACGGGGAAGGCTTGGGTTTTACTAGGATGTTGTGGACAGGGAAGGCTTGGGTTTTACCAGGGTGTTGTGGACGGGGAAGGATTGGGTTTTACCAGGGTGTTGTGGACGGGGAAGGCTTGGGTTTTACTAGGATGTTGTGGACGGGGAAGGCTTGGGTTTTACTAGGATGTTGTGGACAGGGAAGGCTTGGGTTTTACTAGGGCGTTGTGGACGGGGAAGGCTTGGGTTTTACTAGGGCATTGTGGACGGGGAAGGCTTGGGTTTTACTAGGGCATTGTGGACGGGGAAGGCTTGGGTTTTACTAGGATGTTGTGGACAGGGAAGGCTTGGGTTTTACTAGGACGTTGTGGACGGGGAAGGCTTGGGTTTTACTAGGATGTTGTGGACAGGGAAGGCTTGGGTTTTACTAGGACGTTGTGGACGGGGAAGGCTTGGGTTTTACTAGGATGTTGTGGACAGGGAAGGCTTGGGTTTTACTAGGACGTTGTGGACGGGGAAGGCTTGGGTTTTACTAGGACGTTGTGGACATGGAAGGTGTGGGTTTTACTAGGGTGTTGTGGACGGGGAAGGCTTGGGTTTTACTAGGACATTGTGGACGGGGAAGGATTGGGTTTTACTAGGGTGTTGTGGACGGGGAAGGCTTGGGTTTTACTAGGGCATTGTGGACGGGGAAGGCTTGGGTTTTACTAGGGCGTTGTGGACGGGGAAGGCTTGGGTTTTACTAGGGCATTGTGGACGGGGAAGGCTTGGGTTTTACCAGGATGTTGTGGACAGGGAAGGCTTGGGTTTTACTAGGACATTGTGGACGGGGAAGGCTTGGGTTTTACCAGGGTGTTGTGGACGGGGAAGGCTTGGGTTTTACTAGGATGTTGTGGACGGGGAAGGCTTGGGTTTTACTAGGGCATTGTGGACGGGGAAGGCTTGGGTTTTACTAGGACGTTGTGGACGGGGAAGGCTTGGGTTTTACTCGGGCGTTGTGGACAGGGAAGGCTTGGGTTTTACTAGGGCATTGTGGACGGGGAAGGCTTGGGTTTTACTAGGGCACTGTGGACGGGGAAGGCTTGGGTTTTACCAGGGTGTTGTGGACGGGGAAGGCTTGGGTTTTACTAGGACGTTGTGGACGGGGAAGGCTTGGGTTTTACTAGGATGTTGTGGACAAGGAAGGCTTGGGTTTTACTAGGATGTTGTGGACGGGGAAGGTGGATGGGCGTAAGCTGTGAGCTCCAGTAAAGAGGGTTGCATGTTCCATCCCAATGCTAGGCACTCTTAAGTTGTTTTGTTTTAACCCTATCCCAGCCCTTAACCCTAAACTTAACCATTCAGACCTTAACCATTCAGACATAAACCCTTAACTTAACCATTCAGACTTTAACCCTTAATAAATCGGAAATATTGTCTGGCATCACAAGATGCCTGTCTTTCATTTGCTGTACACTATGTATTTTTCAGAAATGTTTTATGATGAGTAATTAGGTATTTGACGTTGGTGTCTGTAAATATTATGGCTGCTTTCGGTGCAATTTCTGAATGTAGCTGCAATGTAAACTATGATTTATACCTGAAATATGCACATTTTTTGAAAAAAACATATGCTATACAATAAATATGTTATCAGACTGTCGTCTGATGAGGTTGTTTCTTGGTTAGTGGCTATTTATATCTTTATTTGGCCGAATTTGTGATAGCTACTGATGGAGTCAAAAACTGATGGAGTAATAAAAGTGGAGTCTTTTGCTAACGTGGTTAGCTAATAGATTTACATATTTTGTCTTCCCTGTAAAACATTTTAAAAATCGGACATGTTGGCTGGATTCACGAGATGTGTACCTTTCATATGCTGTATTGGACTTGTTAATGTGTGAAAGTTAAATATTTAAAAAAAATATATTTTGAATTTCGCGCCCTGCACTTGAAGTGGCTGTTGTCATAAGTGTACCGACGTCGGGCTTGCACGCCAAACAGGTTAAGTTAACCATTCAGACTTTAACCCTTAAACTTAACCATTCAGACATAAACCCTTAACTTAACCATTCAGACTTTAACCCTTAAACTTAACCATTCAGACATTAACCCTTAACTTAACCATTCAGACTTTAACCCTTAAACTTAACCATTCAGACATTAACCCTTAACTTAACCATTCAGACTTTAACCCTTAAACTTAACCATTCATACTTTAACCCTTAACTTAACCATTCAGACTTTAACCCTTAACTTAACCATTCAGACTTTAACCCTTAAACTTAACCATTCAGACTTTAACCCTTAAACTTAACCATTCAGACATTAACCCTTAACTTAATCATTCAGACTTTAACCCTTAACTTAACCATTCAAACCTTAGTGTGTGTGTGTGTGGGGGGGGGGGGGGGTGGGGGGGGGGGGGTGGATTGGGCTGGTGTATGTGTGTGGGGGGGGGGTGGATTGGGCTCGTGTATGTGTGGGGGGGCGGGTGGGCTGGTGTGTATGCACACCTCCAACCTTACTATCGTAATTTTCAGTGTTTGTGTGTTTGTGTTCCCCCAATGTGGATGCTACCATGGTTACGGTTAATCATTAATAAATCATGAATAATGAAGAGTGAGAAAGTTACAGAAAAAAAAATGCTCACTTGATGTAATCATTGTGTGCTAGGAATGTGGGACCGAATAGTAAACGTTTGACTATAATTGAATTTGTCCAAATACTTATGACACTTTAAAATGGATGGCCTAGATACATAAAGTGCATTCATTTCTAAACGGCAAAATAGATATGTTTGAAAATATACCCTCATATAATACCCTCATATAAAAGTGACATTCTGTACCGTCGCCTCAAATAAAACATTTGAACTGAAATCCAAATTGCTGGAGTATAAAGACAAATTAAAAGTTGTATAACACATTGCTCTGCTTCTCACGGTTAATATTTCATCATTTTTTACAAAACTCAACATCCTCTTAAAATGTATTATGCGTAATGAAAATAAATATGTTTTAATAAGCTAAAGTACAAGGGGACTGAATCAATGCTGATAATGATACAGATACAAATAAATGCCTTATGTGGACACTGAGCACAGAATAGCAATTCACAATGAGGATTTTAAGTCCATTACCCATAGATTTATATGGCGTCACCAGCCGAGACCTTTCACCTTTGGGGACTAGCTTATCTACTGCATTGTGGTGGTACTCCGGAAGCTGGTGTGTTTCCATTGTGGCTCATTCGATTGTCACTCTGTTCGTGTGCAAACAAATTATCATGACTTTCGCATTCAAACGTATTTGAATAATTCCCTTTTATTAATGTACACGTTCCTTTTATACAAAACACATTTTTATTTCATTTTTTTCGTGATTACTGATCAGTTCGTTTATACATTTATAATGAGTAGTTTTGGTCTGTTTTTAACAAACCATTTTTATTTTTGTACTTATGTATCATATGTATATTTTTGTGTGGTGTGGTTTTCATATAAGCCCTTGGGCTTCCAACCACACCTGCACACCGTTTATTCTGTTTTAATGAGTTAATTTGTTTTTAATCTGTATTGTTGTCTATGAATTGTTTACTTTGGTGCATTTTTTTTTTTTTTTTTTACAAAATAATAAAATATGAAAGGCCAAAGTCTTCCAAATTATATCACAAGGCCTTTATATATATATATATATATATATATATATATATATATATATAAAAATATGTTTTTACAAATACTGTCTTGGGTAATTAACAACATGAGTTGTTAAGTATGAGTATGTGGCCCCCTGATGGCCAAGATGTGAATAATCAATCATTCCAAAGCAATCAGATGAGTTTAGTGTCTACCCTATACAACACTATGTAGGCATGCGTCCCAAATGGTGCCTATTCCCTATGTAGCAGACTGCTTTTCACCAGGTCAAAAGTAGTGCACTACAAAGGGAATAGTGCACTACAAAGGGAATAGTGCACCACAAAGGGAATAGTGGTCAACAAAGGGAATAGTGCACTACAAAGGGAATAGTGCACTACAAAGGGAATAGTGCACAACAAAGGGAATCGTGCACTACAAAGGGAATAGTGGTCTACAAAGGGAATAGTGCACAACAAAGGGAATAGTGGTCTACAAAGGGAATAGTGCACTACAAAGGGAATAGTGCACTACAAAGGGAATAGTGGTCTACAAAGGGAATAGTGCACCACAAAGGGAATAGTGCACAACAAAGGGAATAGTGCACTACAAAGGGAATAGTGGTCTACAAAGGGAATAGTGCACAACAAAGGGAATAGTGGTCTACAAAGGGAATAGTGCACAACAAAGGGAATAGTGGTCTACAAAGGGAATAGTGGTCTACAAAGGGAATAGTGGTCTACAAAGGGAATAGTGCACTACAAAGGGAATAGTGGTCTACAAAGGGAATAGTGCACAACAAAGGGAATAGTGCACTACAAAGGGAATAGTGCACTACAAAGGGAATAGTGCACTACAAAGGGAATAGTGGTCTACAAGGGGAATAGTGCACAACAAAGGGAATAGTGCACTACAAAGGGAATAGTGCACTACAAAGGGAATAGTGCACTACAAAGGGAATAGTGGTCTACAAAGGGAATAGTGCACCACAAAGGGAATAGTGCACAACAAAGGGAATAGTGGTCTACAAAGGGAATAGTACACTACAAAGGGAATAGTGCACTACAAAGGGAATAGTGCACAACAAAGGGAATAGTGCACAACAAAGGGAATAGTGGTCTACAAAGGGAATAGTGGTCTACAAAGGGAATAGTGCACCACAAAGGGAATAGTGGTCTACAAAGGGAATAGTGCACTACAAAGGGAATAGTACACTACAAAGGGAATAGTGCACTCAAAGGGAATAGTGGTCTACAAAGGGAATAGTGTACTCAAAGGGAATAGTGCACTACAAAGGGAATAGTGGTTTACAAAGGGAATAGTGGTCTACAAAGGGAATAGTGTACTCAAAGGGAATAGTGCGCTACAAAGGGAATAGTGCGCTACAAAGGGAATAGTACACTACAAAGGGAATAGTGGTCAACAAAGGGAATAGTGGTCTACAAAGGGAATAGTGGTCTACAAAGGGAATAGTGCACTCAAAGGCCTGGCACCTCCAGGTGTTTATCTCCAGAGCTTTTAATTGTTTTATTTAACTAGGCAAGTCAGTTAAGAACAAATTTTTATTTACAATGACAGCCTACCCCGGCCAAACCCTAACCCGGATGACACTGGGCTAATGGTGCGCCACCCTATGGGACTCCCAATCACGGCCGGTTGTGATACAGCCTGGAATCGAATCAGGGTCTGTAGTGACGCCTCTAGCATTGAGATGCAGTGCCTTAGACCACTGTGATACAGCCTGGAATCGAACCAGGGTCTGTAGTGACGCCTCTAGCACTGAGATGCAGTGCCTTAGACCGCTGTGATACAGCCTGGAATGGAACCAGGGTCTGTAGTGACGCCTCTAGCACTGAGATGCAGTGCCTTAGACCGCTGTGATACAGCCTGGAATGGAACCAGGGTCTGTAGTGACGCCTCTAGCACTGAGATGCAGTGCCTTAGACCGCTGTGATACAGCCTGGAATCGAACCAGGGTCTGTAGTGACGCCTCTAGCACTGAGATGCAATGCCTTAGACCGCTGTGATACAGCCTGGAATCGAACCAGGGTCTGTAGTGACGCCTCTAGCACTGAGATGCAGTGCCTTAGACCGCTGTGATACAGCCTGGAATCGAACCAGGGTCTGTAGTGACGCCTCTAGCACTGAGATGCAGTGCCTTAGACCGCTGTGCCACTCGGGAGCTTTTAGAGCACTGCTGCTGTGGGGAACCCAGCCTCTCCTGGTTCCTGTGGTCTCCTCTGTGTGAGACTGACTGGAGCGCTGCTCATCTGAACCACACTATCTCTGCTACTACCAATGTCCAGGACCTTCAGCTCCTTGATGTCCACGGCACCATGGGAGAATAGAGTCACATAAAGGCTGATATCCATTGCATTGTGGGAGAATAGAGTCACATAAAGGCTGATATCCATTGCATTGTGGGAGAATAGACAGTCATATAGAGGCTTTGATTTAGTTGGCATGGCACTGTGGTAGACAACAGGGAATTCTAGAAAAGTGACAAGAGAATTGATCTCAACCCTGGTACAACAATCAGTTAAAGGTAATTGTTTTGAAAACTTTAAAGGATATTTTCTCTTGAATGAATTGATGATGCGTATATTTGTATAATTTCACAAGAGGGAAGTGTGAAACATAACCTGTCTTTTGGGGTCTGAGGAAGGATGGAAATTAAGCCCGTTAGCCCGAGGCTAGTACTTTGCAGAAAGGGCTAGTAGAAAATGTGCTAAACTAGCTGGCTAGGGAAATGTTGTCTTTTCAAATATCGCATGGCACACATTTTGGACTGTGGCAAGTAAAAATGTCAGTCTACTAGCCTAGCTGGCCAGTCCCCAAAATCCTTAAGTTCCATCCCTGTTGGTTTGCACATATAGGACAATGAGTTTCAGTGAGTTTCCTGAAAGCTTTGTAGTACTAAGATCATTGTTTTGGTCCATTGCCTACAACCAGTGTTTACCTTGGACTGAAATAGGTGCCTGAATTCATTTTGGGTGCCAGTACCGTTTATGTTTACATTCAGGAATTCTACAATACTTTTGCGTAAATTTTCTATAAAAGGTGCAGAAACTCGGGCAGTAGAAAATCGTTAGGTGTGGGTACAGTTCCAGTGAGCTCCTGCCCAAGTCAATCATTGCCTACAATGGAGTTATTGAGTAACTTAGTGCTACAAAGATTTCAGGAAACTATAAACAGTAGTACCTAAAAGTGACCTCGGGCACAGGGCACTTGACTCCATTGTGGTTGACTGAGGGAGATGGTCTGACTGGACTGGTCCACAGGCGACACCTCGCCTTGGTACACCCCTAGGGTTGACTGAGGGAGATGGTCTGACTGGACTGGTCCACAGGCAACACCTCGCCTTGGTACACCCCTAGGGTTGACTAAGAGAGATGGTCTGACTGGACTGGTCCACAGGCGACACCTCGCCTTGGTACACCCCTAGGGTTGACTGAGGGAGATGGTCTGACTGGACTGGTCCACAGGCGACACCTCGCCTTGGTACACCCCTAGGGTTGCTCCGCAGTTTATCGACACCAGACTACCCAACCGGTCTGTAGCCATCCTGTCTACGAGAAGAGCATGAACACACGCCACTTTGATATAGCTACGCCCAGAAGTGACTTTTCGTAGCAGGTTAAGAGAGCCTTTTCGTTAATCTTTTTCCTAACCGCAACCTAATTCTTCTAACCTGCAACGAAACAGTCACTTCAGGTGATAGCTGTATTGAAGTGGTGTGTTATTAGTGAATCTCATGAACACATATCATAAGGGTTGCGGTCTACTAGGAGGGGTATTCAACTGTTACCCTACGAGGTCTGGAGCCTGCTGGTTTTGTGTTTTACCTGATCATTTCTTGTACCACCTGCTGTCTCAGGTCTAAATCGGTCCCTTGATTAGAGGGGAACAATGAAAAACACAGTGGAACTGGCGTTGAGGTCCAGAATTGAGTTTGAGGGTACTAGGCCAATGCTAGATTAAATATAAAATGAGTTCACCACTAAAGAGTTTTTGCTATATTACCCAGCTAGCTAGTGGTTACTGAGGATGTAGCTAGCTAGCCAATTGTTTTCTACTAGTTAACTTAGATAGCTAGCATCTTAGCTAGTTAGTTCAATAACAGACTATAGAATGTCAGTTGCAACCGAGTGTGAATTAGCTAATGATTTTGTGTAACATTAATGAAAAGTCAGGTTTGCAAGCTCAGTCTCAGCTAACAGCTAGCGAACTCTGGCTAACGTTAGCTAAACATGGCCTCTGACGTCTCATTTTCTCATTCAGAATGGCAATACATGCCTTATTGTTTCATGGAGAAATTAGCATACCTTTTGTGTACCTTTAATTTAGACTTTGAACTGTTGTCCAGGAAATGTATTAAATAAAGCGTCCTTGATTGAATGGTTAGCTTCGTTTCAGTAGCATGAGCAAGGGTCGCACAACTTCCATACACACTTCTAAATAAAAGTCATCACAGTTGCAGGGGGGACGGGGGGGGGGGGGTATCAAGCCGTCTACTTGACCAGACATGAATCACACAGCACAATAAAATGTATGATTTTGTTATCAAATTTATTTTTATGGAGTAAATATAGGATGTGATGTTTGGTTGATAAAATACCTATAAAGCCACAAACAACATGGTGTGAATGAGAGAAAGGCTATATGACGAAATACAGGGATTTATTGCGCTCATAACACATGATTTATGTGTAACAACCGATATTGTCTCAAAGTGATGATGTCAGTGTCCCATTCCATTTTGGACTCAGTCAGTGACTTGCAGTGTTTCCTCACTGTCCTGTTGACAGTAGCAAGTAACTGTGCTATAATACAAGTCCCTGTACAAAATGAGCACCAGGTGAGAGCAGAGGCTCGGGAGGCCAATGGACGTCTACACAGCAAGACATACGTGCTGAAGAACAGAGACACACAGCTGCAGCACAGTGGTAGTACTGCACAGATACTGGAGATGAAACACAAGGGAAGGGGGATCAGTTCGTTCTTCATTACTGAATTACTTCTCAGAGTGATACTGGTATTTGTGGCTCCCCTTTTTGTGACTCTTTTGTCTTCTTTCTGGCCTTTCCTCACCCACACTCTGGTGTGTCCCACAGCAGCTGGCAGATGCAGTGCTGTTGCTGTTGAGCAGGAGGAGGAGAACTGCAAGACAAGTGAGGATGATGACTAAGCTGTTAAGAATGGCATTCATGGCAAAGTGTTCCCTAGGAGATCTTCAATTCAATTAGCTTTAATAAAACTGTATTAATCCATGAGGGGCAATTATTGCTGGCTAGGATACAAATAGAATGACAACAAACATACACAACAAGCATTATGTCATCAGTGCATTGGGAAAGTATTCAGATTCCTTCATTTTGTTCCACATTTTGTTACTTTACAGCCTTATTTTAAAATGTATTTAATTGTTTTTTCCCCCTCATGAATCTACACCCAATACCCCCTAATGACATCACAATACCCCATAATGACATCACAATGACAAAGCAAAAACAGGTTTTTAGAAAGTTTTGCAAATGTATTAAAAATAAAAACCTGGAAATATTACATCTACATAAGTATTCAGACCCTTTACCAGTGGTATAAAGTACTTAAGTCAAAATTCTTTAAAGTAATACTTAAGCAGTTTTTGGGGGGGTATCTGTACTTTACTATTTTTTTTATTTTATTTAACCTTTATTTAACTAGGCAAGTCAGTTAAGAACAAATTCTCATTTACAATGACAGCCTACTCCGGCCAAACCCGGACGACGCTGGGCCAATTGTGCGGCGCCCTATGGGACTCCCAATCACGGCCAGATGTGATACAGCCTGGTATTTTTGACAATATTTACTTTTACTTCACAAAATGTCCTATTAGGGTATCTTTACCTTTAGTCAAGTATGACAATTTGGTTCCAAACTTTTTTGGTAACCTTCCCCAGATCTGTGCCTCGACACAATCCTGTCTCGTAGCTCTATGGACAATTCCTTCGACCTCGTGCCTTGGTTTTTTCTCAGACAAGCACTGTCAAATGTGGGACCTTTATATAGACAGGTGTGTGCCTTTCCAAATCATGTCCAATCAATTTAATTTACCACAGGTGGACTCCAATCAAGTTGTAAACATCTCAAGGATGATCAATGGAAATAGGATGTAAAAGAGCTCAATATACTGTCTCATAGCAAAGAGTCTGAATACTTATGTAAATAAGATATTTCTGTTTCATTTTTAATAAATGTAAAAAAAATCTAAAAACCTGTTTTTGCTTCGTCATTATGGGTTATAGTGTGTTGATTGATGAGGGGGAAAAAATATTTTAGCCATTTTAGAATAAGGCTGTAATGCAAGCAAATACGGAAAAAGTCAAAGGGTCTGAGAGGTACGTTGTACAACTACAGTATTTCAAAGTAACCTCATTGAACAAAAACTATTTTGTACAGGCTTGGTTAAAGACAACCCCACTCGGAGTCTGAAGTTGGAGAGGACCCAGAGGGACAGGTGTGTGAGCTCAGCAACCAGCTGGCTGAGACCAAGGCCCACACCAACAGGCAGGGGCAGGAGACTGCAGATGAAGGAGGAACTAATGACTGTGAGAGACGTGGGAGATATGAATGGATACTGGTGGGTTATGGATTGTGGCATGTGACTGGACTGTGAAAATAGACAATAAATTCTTCTTCTTCAATGGTTATGCCTGTTCAAATATGACCATAATCATAGATTTGTCTATGACATGGTCTTTAGATGAATGAAAAGGTGACATCACAGCTGGAGATGACCTAACAGAAGCTGGAGTTCTCATTGGCTCAGCTTCAGGAGCTAGGGGCGGAGAGAGTCATCCACACCAATCAGATCGCAGCTCTGGGGACCGGGCACAGCCAGCTGATTGGAGAGAAGGAGGATGTTGCTGAGCGCTATTGGACGGGGATGGAGGGCAGGAGCAGGAAGTGACAGAACTGAGGTAGATATGCTGTCAGCTCAAGTGAGAGGAGGGAGGAATAGACTACAGAGTGGATGTGATGCACGTTTGGAGATATGGCACTGGCGAAACATCCCCACACATTTTATGACAGAAATGAACAGAATGTTTGAAAGGATTGGCCTGAGAAAGGCTCTGCGTAGAGTCACTGATCTAGATCATGCATCCAAAATAACTACTCATTCATGTGATCAAGAAAAAGCTCATCTGTGCCTCTCCTTGAAAAAAAAAAAACACACAAAATATCTGACACTTTTACACTTAGAAAATCATGCACAAGAGCTGTGCGCACATGTATTAATAATGGGATTGTCATGTCTCACATCGTGTCACCAATGAATCTCAAGGATGATATTGAGTCAGAAATACCAGAGATTCCAGAACTGCTGGAGCGAGATGTGGCAGGATGTGGCCATGGATCTGCACACCGCCCTAGGCAGAACTAGAGGAACTCAGAGAGAAGAACCCTGGCGATTTACTAATATCATATCTAATGTATCCTGTTAGACATCCATCCATCCATTAAGATGTCTCGACCAAACCAACCAATCAATCAATAAAATGATTAATTATGTACCATATAGACACATTAAACTCATTCAGATTAGCACTATTGTGCTGTGTGTACTATTAAAAACGGTTGATGTGTAATATGTTGACTCCAGCTTCAAGAAAAGGACAACTGATGGTGAAGGTTGAGTCACTTCAGACAGAGAGGAGCAGAGAGACAAGTGAGTATGGACCTTACGTGATGTGTACACTACATGGTACCCTGAGCTTCTACAAATATAAATCCCTGACCGTCTATGCCTATAACCATAACATTACTAATAAATCTGTTCTTCCTCAGGGAAGAGATTCAGAATCTTCTTCTGCACTGGGCCAGTACAGAGGTAGAGCAGAGTCAGAAAATAGACTGGTTATCTGTTGAAGGTAGAGCTGAGCAGAGTCAGAAAATAGACTGGTTATCTGTTGAAGTTAGAGCTGAGCAGAGTCAGAAAATATACTGGTTATCTGTTGAAGGTAGACCTGAGCAGAGTCAGAAAATAGACTGGTTATCTGATGAAGGTAGAGCTGAGCAGAGTCAGAAAATAGACTGGTTATCTGATGAAGTTAGAGCTGAGCAGAGTCAGAAAATAGACTGGTTATCTGATGAAGGTAGAGCTGAGCAGAGTCAGAAAATAGACTGGTTATCTGATGAAGTTAGAGCTGGATGCTTGGAAACAACAGTTGGAGATGGAGAGCAGCATGAGTCAGACTCTGCACAACAAACTCAAAGATAAAGGCAACCCTCATGTCTTGGGATTAAACCTCATATATTGGGATTAAGCCTCATATTTTGATATTAAACCTCATATCTTGATGGTACAGAGCACAAGGGGGCGATAAACACCTGTTTTTTACTGTTGTCCTCTGCAGGTGGGGAAGGAGTACACACTTCTGATAAAGGGACAGAGACAGAGTGAGCATGATCCGATTATTCAATATATAACAGTTTAGTATTTTCTATGGATCTAGATTTTAGAACTAGGACGACTTGCATAAGCATAGTAACGTATGAATTCTGATTTATCCTAACCGCGTCTTTCTGTTGTCTGTCTCTAGACTCTAAATGCAATACATCTTGATTTATACAGAGACAAAGGAACATTTTACATTTGTTATGTCCTAGTATACCACTACAGACACAGGCTGCACAGGTGTCTTAGGATGAGTCGGATGGTGAGCGGGGCCAGGTGAGGGCAGAGCTACAGATGGTGTCCCTGTAGGAGGTGGATTGGGGCCAGGTGAGGGCAGAGCTACAGATGGTGCCCCTGTAGGAGGTGGATTGGGGCCAGGTGAGGGCAGAGCTACAGATGGTGTCCCTGGAGAAGGTAGATTGGGGCCAGGTGAGGGCAGAGCTACAGATGGTGTCCCTGGAGAAGGTAGATTGGGGCCAGGTGAGGGCAGAGCTACAGATGGTGTCCCTGGAGGAGGTGGATTGGGGCCAGGTGAGGGCAGAGCTACTGATGGTGTCCCTGTAGGAGGTATATTGGGGCCAGGTGAGGGCAGAGCTACAGATGGTGTCCCTGGAGAAGGTGTTAAAGATCTATCTATTTATCTATCTATCTATCTACAGTGCATTCGGAAAGTATTCAGACCCCTTCCCCTTTTTCCACATTTTGTTTTGTTACAGCCATATTCTTAAATGGATTAAATAAAAACAAAGCCTCATCAATCTACACACAATACCTCATAATGAGGCGGCAGGGTAGCCTAGTGGTTAGAGCGTTGGGCTAGTAACCGAAAGGTTGCAAGTTCAAATCCCCGAGCTGACAAGGTACAAATCTGTCGTTCTGCCCCTGAACAAGGCAGTTAACCCACTGATCCTAGGCCGTCATTGAAAATAAGAGTTTGTTCTTAACTGACTTGTCTAGTTAAATAAAGGTTAAATGTAAGTCACTCTGGATAAGAGCGTCTGCTAAATGTTAAATGTAATGACATCACAATACCTCATAATGACATCACAATACCTCATAATGACAAAGTGAAAGCAGTTTTTTTGATTTTTTTACAAGAACATACAGTACCAGTAAAAAGTTTGGACACACCTACTCTTGAAAAGGGTTTTTTCTTTATTTTCAACAATGTATAATAATAGTGAAGACATCAACACTATGAAATAACACATATGGAATCATGTAGTAACCCAAAAAGTGTTAAACAAATCAAAGTATATATTTTATATTTGAGATTCTTCAAAGTAGCCACCCTTTGCCTTGATGACAGCTTTGCAAACGTTTGGCATTCTCTCAACGAGCTTCATGAGGTACTCACCTGGAATGCATTTCAATTAACAGGTGTGCCTTGTTAAACGTTAAATAGTATAATTTCTTTCCTTCTTAATGCGTTTGAGCCAATCAGTTGTGTTGTGACAAGGTAGGGGTGTTATACAGAAGATAGCCCTATTTGGTAAAATACCAAGTCCATATTATGGCAAGAACAGCTCAAATAAGCAAAGAGAAACGACAGTCCATCATTACTTTAAGACATGAAGATCAGTCAATACGGAAAATTTCAAGAACTTTTAAAGTTTCTTCAAGTGCAGTCGCGAAAACAATCAAGAGCTTTGATGAAACTGTCTCTCATGAGGAACGCCACAGGAAAGGAAGACCCAGAGCTAACTCTGCTGCAGAGGATAAGTTCATTAGAATTAATTGCACCTCAGATTGTAACCTAAATAAATGCTTCACAGAGTTCAAGTAACAGACACATCTCAAAATCATCTGTTCAGAAGATACTGCATGTATCAGGCCTTCATGGTCGAATTGCTGCAAAGAAACCACTACTAAAGGACATTAATAAGAAGAAGAGACTTGCTTGGGCCAAGAAACACGAGCAAAGGACATTAGACCGGTGGAAATCTGTAAATTGCTCTGAAGAATCCAAATTTGAGATTTTTGGTTCCAACCGCCATGTCTTTGTGCGACGCATAGTAGGGGAACGGATGATCTCCACATATATGGTTCCCACCGTGAAGCATGGAGGAGGAGGTGTGATGGTGTGGGGGTGCTTTCAGTGATTTATTTAGAAATCAAGGCATACTTAACCAGCATGGCTACCACAGCATTCTGCAGCAATACGCCATCCCATCTGGTTTGCGCTTGTGGGACTATCATTTGTTTTTCAACAGGACAATGACCCAACACACCTCCAGGCTGTGTAATGGCTATTTGACCAAGAAGGAGAGTTATGGAGTGTTACATCAGATGACCTGGCCTCCACAATCACCCGACCTCAACCCAATTGAGATGGTTTGTCTCTGCCTGGCCGGTTCCCCTCTCTCCACTGGGATTCTCTGCCTCTAACCCTATTACAGGGGCGGAGTCACTGGCTTACTAGTGCTCTTCCATGCCGTCCGTAGGAGGGGTGCGTCACTTGAGTGGGTTGAGTCACTGACGTGATCTTCCTGTCTGGGTTGGCGCCCCCCTTGGGTTGCGCCGTTGCGGAGATCTTTGTGGGCTATACTCGACCTTGTCTCAGGATGGTAAGTTGGTGGTTGAAGTATCCCTCGAGTGGTGTGGGGGCTGTGCTTTGGCAAAGTGGGTGGGGTTATATCCTTCCTGTTTGGCCCTGTCCGGGGGTATCATCGGATGGGGCCACAGTGTCTTCTGACCCCTCCTGTCTCAGCCTCCAGTATTTATGCTGCAGTAGTTTATGTGTCGGGGGGCTAGGGTCAGTCTGTTATATCTGGAGTATTTCTCCTGTCTTATCCGGTGTCCTGTGTGAATTTAAGTTTGCTCTCTCTAATTCTCTGTCTTCTCTCTCTTTCTTTCTCTCTCTCTCTCGGAGGACCTGAGCCCTAGGACCATGCCTCAGGACTACCTGGCATGATGACTGCTTGTTGTCCCCATTCCACCTGGCCGTGCTGCTGCTCCAGTTTCAACTGTTCTGCCTGCGGCTATGGAACCCTGACCTGTTCACCGGTCGTGCTACCTGTCCCAGACCTGCTGTTTTCAACTCTCTAGAGACAGCAGGAGTGGTAGAGATACTCTCAATGATCGGTTATGAAAAGCCAACTGACAGCTACTCCTGAGGTGCTGACTTGTTGCACCCTCGACAACTACTGTGATTATTATTATTTGACCATGCTGGTCATTTATGAACTTTTGAACATCTTGGCCATGTTCTGTTATAATCTCCACCCGGCACAGCCAGAAGAGGACTGGCCACCCCTCATAGCCTGGTTCCTCTCTAGGTTTCTTCCTAGGTTTTGGCCTTTCTAGGGAGTCTTTCCTAGCCACCGTGCTTCTACACCTGCATTGCTTGCTGTTTGGGGTTTTAGGCTGGGTTTCTGTACAGCACTTTGAGATATCAGCTGATGTAAGAAGGGCTATATAAATACATTTGATTTGATTTTGATTTGATTTGTTTGGGATGAGTTGGACCGCAGAGTGAAGGAAAAGCAGCCAACAAGTGCTCAGCATATGTGGGAACTCCTTCAAGACTGTTGGAAAAGCATTCCAGGTGAAGCTGGTTGAGAGAATGCCAAGACTGTGCAAGGCTGTCATCAAGGCAAAGGGTGGCTACTTTGAAGAATCTCAAATATAAAATATATTTTGATTTGTGTCCAAACTTTTGACTGGTACTGTATATATGTATATTGTGTGTATATATATATATACACAGTTGAAGACGGAAGTTTACATACACTTAGGATGGAGTCATTAAAACTCTTTTTTTCAACCATTCCACAAATTTCTTGTCAACAAACTATAGTTTTGGCAAGTCGGTTAGGACATCTACTTTGTGCATGACACAAGTAATTTTTCAGACAATTGTTTAGACCAATTATTTCATTTATAATTCACTGTATCACAATTCCAGTGGGTCAGAAGTTCACATACACTAAGTTGACTGTGCCTTTAAACAGCTTGAAAAAAATTATGTCATGGCTTTAGAAGCTTCTGATAGGCTAATTGACATAATTTGAGTCAATTGCAGGTGTACCTGTGGATGTATTTCAAGGCTTACCTTTAAACTCAATGCCTCTTTGCTTGACATCATGGGAAAATCAACCTAAGTGTATGTAAACTTCCGACTTCAACTGTATATATATATACAGTGGGGCAAAAAAGTATTTAGTCAGCCACCAATTGAAGAGCTCAGTGACTTTCAACGTGGCACCGTCATAAAATTCCACCTTTCCAACAAGTCAGTTCATCAAATGTCTGCCCTGCTAGAGCTGCCCCGGTCAACTGTAAGTGCTGTTATTGTGAAGTGGAAACGTCTAGGAGCAACAACGGCTCAGCCCTGAAGTGGTAGGCCACACACGTTCACAGAACGGGACTGGCGAGTGCAGAAGCAAAAATCTTCTGTCCTCAGTTGCAACACACACTGCCGAGTTCCAAACTGCCTCTGGAAGCAACGCCAGCACAATAACTGTTCGTTGGGAGCTTCATGAAATGTGTTTCCATGGCCGAACAGTCGCACACAAGCCCAAGCTCACCATGTGCAATGCCAAGCGTCGGCTGGAGTGGTGTAAAGCTCGCCACCATTGGACTCTGGAGCAATGGAAAAGTGTTCTCTGGAGTGATGAATCACGCTTCACTATCTGGCAGTCCGACGGACGAACCTAGGCGGATGCCAGGAGAACGCTACCTAAAGTTTGGTGGAGGAGGAATAATGGTCTGGGCTGTTTTTCATGTTTTGGGCTAGGCCCCTTAGTTCCAGTGAAGGGAAATCTTAACGCTACAGTATACAATGACATTCTAGACGATTCTGTGCTTCCAACTTTGTGGCAACAGTTTGGGGAAGGCCCTTTCCTGTTTCAACATGACAATGCACCCGTGCACAAAGCAAGGTCCGTACAGAAATGGTTTGTCGAGATCGGTGTGGAAGAACTTGACAGGCCTGCAAAGAGCCCTGACTTCAACCCCATCGAACACCTTTGGGATGAATTGGAACACTGACTGCGAGCCAGGCCTAATCACCCAACATCAGTGCCCAACCTCACTAATGCTCTTGTGGCTGAATGGCAGCCATGCCCCCGCAGCCAAGTCCCCGGAGCAATGTTCCAACATCTAGTGGAAAGCCTTCCCAGAAGAGTGGAGGCTGTTATAGCTGCAAAGGGGGACCAACTCCATATTAATACCCATTCTTGGAATGAGATGTTTGACGAGTGTCCACATACTTTTGGTCATGTAGTGTATCTACAGTACACAGCTACAGTACCTCCACCAAGCGGTATAATTCTATCATATTCAATGCTTGTATTCTCCAGTTCAAATGCCAGTTTAATTAAAGCATGCAAGTTTTCCTTTTCAAGTGTCTCTCCAAAGTCATGCTCACGTTCACTTCCAGTCATGCTCAACAGATACCTGCATAGTACAGTATCCCTCCATCCAGCTGTATTAGCAGTCCATGATCTGCTCAATCCCAGGAAAATGTTGGTGGGAACAGGTCTTCATGGCTTTCTAGCCAATGGATTTTCTCATGGTATGGCTGTCTCAACTTGTTTTGAGTCCATCAGGGCCAAAGGCGAACTGGTTAAATTGTCCAGAGTACATCAGAGATTGGCTGATGACGTCCTACAGAGGTTCCGGTTGGTCAGTATCTCAGAATTCTGGAGTGTAATTGGTTGGATCTAGGCTATGAGAAAATGTTGCAGTTTTGAGGCAAATTTTCTGCTATTCTACACATTATCCTATCATAAACTATCTGGGGGGGGGGCGGTAAACCTGCGTGCCCATTCGGTAATCCGGCCCTAGCTGGATCTGTCCTCTTCTTGGGTTAGTATCCCAATGTTCTGGAGTCTGATTGGTTTTTATTGTTTTCCAAAGGTTCTTGTTGGACGGTGTGCCAGCGTGCCCTCTCCACCTGACCCCGGCTACACATGTCCTTCCAATGAGAACGTCCCGTCTCTGGAGCCTCTGAACCAATCAGAACTCTCCCCAGCACCGTGTTATTGGAGTACACTTGCTCCTGTCACAATGGGGAGGGAGGGGGAAGAAGGTTTTACATGCAATAGTTGTGATCTATATATGTGGTTGTTTTTCCTACTTTAGTTGAATGCACTTGACTGTAAGTCGCTCTGGATAAGAGTCTGTTAAATTACTACAATGTCAATTATAGAAGGGGTTAGGTTATTTCTGTCGGGTCTTTTTACAGAAACCCGTATTTATATATCTGTATCTAATGTGAGGTAATCATATGTCGTATGAAAAGCAGAGGAAAGTAACTCCTCCTACCTGCATGACGATGAACTCCATCACGAGGGGCAGCGTAGTGACATCACCAGGGGGCAGGTCAAAC
Source organism: Salvelinus namaycush (assembly GCF_016432855.1). Lineage (NCBI taxonomy): Eukaryota > Metazoa > Chordata > Actinopteri > Salmoniformes > Salmonidae > Salvelinus > Salvelinus namaycush. Next base: position 6,633,771 of record NC_052314.1, on the reverse strand, counting down.
AGGAAGGGGGTGTTGGCCCCGCCCACACCCTTGGTCTCCTTGGTTCCGATCACCAACCCGTCATGACGCAGGTTGATCACCACATGGTAGTCTGTAGAGAGTAGAGACGTATACAAATATCAGACTCTACTACCTCTCTTCAACAACACAAATGCTAAATGCTTCGGGGTATTACTACAGTATTACTACAGTATTACTACAGTACTTCCAGACGTGGAAATAGAGCAGCTGTGGGAAGAGAGGACCAACAATAATCACATAGACGCACTTATGGAATGTATTCAGCAAAGAAATATGATTTAATATGAATATAATAAACATATCACATTTTATTCTAGAGTCCGAGAGGCATTATAATCCACAACAGTGAACAGGAAGGCTGGATCGATGCTATAAATTACACTCTCACTCCAGTATCCCAGCATTAAACTGTTAGTCTAAAGCTGACCAGCCAAGAAGCAGCTCTTTTAAATCAGCACTGGGCTAGAGGGGATTGAGACATTGTCTGGAGGATTGTGAGAGAAAGACAAAGAGGATTAAACGACAATCACAATGTCATTAAAAAAAAAAGGGATGATCTCCTGCTGCATTAATTTGGCTCCTGTAAGACATCATTTAATCCCCAAAATATTAAAAGCAAACATGAGGGTTTACTTTACTGTTACCTCTGGCCCTAAAAAGCAAAGCTCAGAGGCCAGGGCAACAACCCACGCAGCTCAACGACCTTACATAATGTCTGGATCTGGGTGGAAGGATGGATGAACACAATATGGCTGTTTGGTGAGGGAATAGAACCCAGGTAGTTGCAGAGGGAGAGAGATGGGGAAGGAGACAGAGAGAGAGAGGAAGACGGAGAGAGAGAACAAGAAAGAGAGAGGGAGGGAGAGATTGAGATCAAGAGAGGGAGAGAGAGAGAGAAAGAAAGAGAGGGGAGAGATTGGGACCAAGAGAGAGAGAGAGAGAGAGAGAGAGGGGGAGGGAGGGAGAGAGAGAGAGAGAAAGAAAGAAAGAGAGGGGGAGAGATTGGGACCAAGAGCTAGAGACAGAGACAGAGACAGAGACAGAGACAGAGAGAGAGAGAGAGAGAGAGAGAGAGAGAGAGAGAGAGAGAGAGAGAGAGAGAGAGAGAGAGAGAGAGAGAGAGATTGGGACCAAGAGTCAGAGACAGAGAGAGGGAGAGATGTTCCACCTGTTTCTCCAAGTGTATGGGTGAGGTTGGGTTACCTGGTGCTCCTAGTGTATGGGTGAGGCTGGGTTACCTGGTGCTCCTAGTGTATGGGTGAGGCTGGGTTACCTGGTGCTCCTAGTGTATGGGTGAGGTTGGGTTACCTGGTGCTCCTAGTGTATGGGTGAGGTTGGGTTACCTGGTGCTCCTAGTGTATGGGTGAGGTTGGGTTACCTGGTGCTCCTAGTGTATGGGTGAGGCTGGGTTACCTGGTGCTCCTAGTGTATGGGTGAGGTTGGGTTACCTGGTGCTCCTAGTGTATGGGTGAGGCTGGGTTACCTGGTGCTCCTAGTGTATGGGTGAGGTTGGGTTACCTGGTGCTCCTAGTGTATGGGTGAGGTTGGGTTACCTGGTGCTCCTAGTGTATGGGTGAGGTTGGGTTACCTGGTGCTCCTAGTGTATGGGTGAGGTTGGGTTACCTGGTGCTCCTAGTGTATGGGTGAGGCTGGGTTACCTGGTGCTCCTAGTGTATGGGTGAGGTTGGGTTACCTGGTGCTCCTAGTGTATGGGTGAGGTTGGGTTACCTGGTGCTCCTAGTGTATGGGTTTGCTCCTATACGTGAGGTTGACCAGATACAGAGAGACAAAGTTAGAGACAGAGTAGTTTACCTGGTGCTCCTAGTGGGTGAGGTTGGGTTACCTGGTGCTCCTAGTGTGTGAGGTTGGGTTACCTGGTGCTCCCAGTGTGTGAGGTTGGGTTACCTGGTGCTCCCAGTGTGTGAGGTTGGGTTACCTGGTGCTCCTAGTGTGTAAGGTTGGGTTACCTGGTGCTCCCAGTGTGTGAGGTTGGGTTACCTGGTGCTCCCAGTGTGTGAGGTTGGGTTACCTGGTGCTCCCAGTGTGTGAGGTTGGGTTACCTGGTGCTCCCAGTGGGTGAGGTTGGGTTACCTGGTGCTCCTAGTGGGTGAGGTTGGGTTACCTGGTGCTCCTAGTGGGTGAGGTTGGGTTACCTGGTGCTCCCAGTGTGTGAGGTTGGGTTACCTGGTGCTTCTAGTGTGTGAGGTTGGGTTACCTGGTGCTTCTAGTGTGTGAGGTTGGGCTACCTGGTGCTTCTAGTGTGTGAGGTTGGGTTACCTGGTGCTCCCAGTGTGTGAGGTTGGGTTACCTGGTGCTCCCAGTGTGTGAGGTTGGGTTACCTGGTGCTCCCAGTGTGTGAGGTTGGGTTACCTGGTGCTCCCAGTGTATGAGGATGGGTTACCTGGTGCTTCTAGTGTGTGAGGTTGGGTTACCTGGTGCTCCCAGTGTGTGAGGATGGGTTACCTGGTGCTTCTAGTGTGTGAGGTTGGGTTACCTGGTGCTTCTAGTGTGTGAGGTTGGTTTACCTGGTGCTTCTAGTGTGTGAGGTTGGGCTACCTGGTGCTTCTAGTGTGTGAGGTTGGGTTACCTGGTGCTCCCAGTGTGTGAGGTTGGGTTACCTGGTGCTCCCAGTGTGTGAGGTTGGGTTACCTGGTGCTCCCAGTGTGTGAGGTTGGGTTACCTGGTGCTCCCAGTGTGTGAGGATGGGTTACCTGGTGCTTCTAGTGTGTGAGGTTGGGTTACCTGGTGCTCCCAGTGTGTGAGGTTGGGTTACCTGGTGCTCCCAGTGTGTGAGGATGGGTTACCTGGTGCTTCTAGTGTGTGAGGTTGGGTTACCTGGTGCTTCTAGTGTGTGAGGTTGGGTTACCTGGTGCTCCCAGTGTGTGAGGTTGGGTTACCTGGTGCTCCTAGTGTGTGAGGTTGGGTTACCTGGTGCTTCTAGTGTGTGAGGATGGGTTACCTGGTGCTCCCAGTGTGTGAGGTTGGGTTACCTGGTGCTTCTAGTGTGTGAGGATGGGTTACCTGGTGCTCCCAGTGTGTGAGGTTGGGTTACCTGGTGCTCCTAGTGTGTGAGGTTGGGTTACCTGGTGCTCCCAGTGTGTGAGGTTGGGTTACCTGGTGCTTCTAGTGTGTGAGGATGGGTTACCTGGTGCTTCTAGTGTGTGAGGTTGGGTTACCTGGTGCTTCTAGTGTGTGAGGTTGGGTTACCTGGTGCTCCTAGTGTGTGAGGTTGGGTTACCTGGTGCTTCTAGTGTGTGAGGTTGGGTTACCTGGTGCTCCCAGTGTGTGAGGTTGGGTTACCTGGTGCTCCTAGTGTGTGAGGTTGGGTTACCTGGTGCTTCTAGTGTGTGAGGATGGGTTACCTGGTGCTCCCAGTGTGTGAGGTTGGGTTACCTGGTGCTTCTAGTGTGTGAGGATGGGTTACCTGGTGCTCCCAGTGTGTGAGGTTGGGTTACCTGGTGCTCCTAGTGTGTGAGGTTGGGTTACCTGGTGCTCCCAGTGTGTGAGGTTGGGTTACCTGGTGCTTCTAGTGTGTGAGGATGGGTTACCTGGTGCTTCTAGTGTGTGAGGTTGGGTTACCTGGTGCTTCTAGTGTGTGAGGTTGGGTTACCTGGTGCTCCTAGTGTGTGAGGTTGGGTTACCTGGTGCTTCTAGTGTGTGAGGTTGGGTTACCTGGTGCTCCCAGTGTGTGAGGTTGGGTTACCTGGTGCTTCTAGTGTGTGAGGTTGGGTTACCTGGTGCTCCCAGTGTGTGAGGTTGGGTTACCTGGTGCTTCTAGTGTGTGAGGTTGGGTTACCTGGTGCTCCCAGTGTGTGAGGTTGGGTTACCTGGTGCTCCCAGTGTGTGAGGTTGGGTTACCTGGTGCTTCTAGTGTGTGAGGTTGGGTTACCTGGTGCTTCTAGTGTGTGAGGTTGGGTTACCTGGTGCTTCTAGTGTGTGAGGTTGGGTTACCTGGTGCTCCCAGTGTGTGAGGTTGGGTTACCTGGTGTAAGGTTGCCCAGGTTATATGCTTGGAGGACCATGGCCTTGACGCGGTGGGCCAGGGTCTGATACTGGAGCAGAATAAACAGCTGACCCTGGACCTGTGGGCTGAGGCTCAGTCCTCTGCTGGTCGCCGCATCCTGGGAGGTCAGGCTCTGCATGGGGTCAAAGGTAAAAAGGGCAGACTGATGCCCGACTGTAAGCAATCTAGAAGGCATGGGATTCTGTCACAGACAACCTGTAGCCTTACAAAACAAGCCTTGGGACACATTTCTCTGAGACTGTGATTGGCCATGTTCCAGGCCGCCAGTTGAGTACCAAATCTCACAACACCTGGATAAATGTTTATCATGTAACGTCAGCAATCACATCAATATAATATCGCAATCTGATGCCCAACTGACTGCGATCTAGATGCCGTGGCATTCATTCAGTGGTTATGGAACGCACCCAGACGGACTGTTTTCATACAGCAGAGTGCGCTGGACTGCTTGGATCATTGTCACATGACTAAAGGACACTAGCTAAGCCTGTACCATGATCCCTGCTATCACAGAGCAGGTCTTACCCTTGACGCTGCACTTAACACGACATAACAGAAGAAAATATACATTCATTTGACCGGCGTAACCTATTTTTCTCTTCACGCTGTCTTTCATACTAAAATGCTCGTCTACATTACCATTAACCTCATTTCAAATGATAAAATCACAAACTCCATCTGTCTTTGTCATAACAAACCCATGTTCACCCGTAGATCTCGTCGTCACAGATCCCCAGACTGACGTCAATACAAAACACCACCATAGATGTATCATCTCTGTCATACTAATGCTCTTTCCAATACAGTACATTAACCTAATTTACACTGATTCAATTGATAAACTCATCCATGTCCTCTTCGCACAGATCACAGAAGTCAATTCAAAACACGTCATCAGTACCAACATCATAATTATATTGCTAAACACATCAATTCAAACCACCAAAGACCACTACCTTTTTAAGCTTCCACTTCTTGGGTTTAAGCTCCTTAGTACAGTGGATGGAATGATCTGTCTTCCAGTCCATTCCCCGCAGCTGTACCTCTAGTTCCCCCAGCAGAGAGCCCCTCAGGCTGGGTAGGTTTCGTGTGTACACAGCCAGTCTGAGCACACAGCGCTGAAGTTCCTCCAGGGAACCAGCCTTCAGGGTCAAGCCCAGGGTGTAGGGGTCCGGACCAGGCCCAGGGCTAAGGCTGGGGTTGGGGCTAAGGCTGGGACTACAGAGGGTGGAGGCCTGGAGGGTGCAGGGGCACAGAGGGGCTAGGCTGGCCATCACAGACACCTCCCCCAGGCGGTGAGTGGTTCCGGTCAGGCTGAGGACCGTGATGCTCAGGGTGCCTTTCTCTGAGGAGAAGGACATGGTGAAGTGGAGGGTTGGGGCCGGACGAGCTGGTGCTCTGCAGCTGGACCCGTAGTGGAGGGTTGGGGCCGGACGAGCTGGTGCTCTGCAGCTGGACCCGTAGTGGAGGGTTGGGGCTGGACGAGCTGGTGCTCTGCAGCTGGACCCGTAGTGGAGGGTGTGGAGTGGGATGGGGGCGAAGTGGCCATCCTCGGGGGCGCAGGTGGAAGGGGTACGGTATGAGGATGTACTGGTGAGTCTTCTGCGCTCGCTGTAGAGGCTGTGTCCCGTGATGGAGCAACTCCGCTCCAGAGTCTGGCGAGTCTTGGAGATGAGAACCAGACGAGGGAGGGAGGGGAAAGAGGAGCGTCCCCTGCCGTGGTGGGAGTTCATGGGCTTGTAGTACGGGGAGGAGATGGAGGGGGTGGATAGGCGACGCAGGGGGAAGTAGGACTTGGGATGCTGCTCCTTGTGCTCGGAGGAGGCTCCACGGGAGGAGTGGTGGGAGGAGAGGGGAAGGGTGGTGAAGTCGTCATCGGAGGGAGTAGTGCTGCTGAAGGTGGAGGGGTACTCCACCACCTCCCCGTCTAGGTCCTCGTACTGCTGCCTGGTTGTGGTGGTCCCTGCCTGGGGAGGATGAGGCGAAGCGGGGCTCTGTGTCTGGACTCCCAGGGTCATGGTGTCACCAGGTGGTGGTGGTGTTCTGGGCTCCTGGTCTTGGAGAGGACAGGTCTTACTCCTCTTCCAGCACAACACACAGCCCAGGATTAGACAGAGACAGAATGTCACCAAGCCAACCAACAGCAGAACCTGCAGATGGACTACAGAACAGGAAATATTTAAAAAAAATATATATATATATATACACTGCTCAAAAAAATAAAGGGAACACTTAAACAACACAATGTAACTCCAAGTCAATCACACTTCTGTGAAATCAAACTGTCCACTTAGGAAGCAACACTGATTGACAATAAATTTCACATGCTGTTGTGCAAATGGAATAGACAAAAGGTGGAAATTATAGGCAATTAGCAAGACACCCCCAAAAAAGGAGTGATTCTGCAGGTGGTGATCACAGACCACTTCTCAGTTCCTATGCTTCCTGGCTGATGTTTTGGTCACTTTTGAATGCTGGCGGTGCTCTCACTCTAGTGGTAGCATGAGACGGAGTCTACAACCCACACAAGTGGCTCAGGTAGTGCAGTTCATCCAGGATGGCACATCAATGCGAGCTGTGGCAAAAAGGTTTGCTGTGTCTGTCAGCGTAGTGTCCAGAGCATGGAGGCGCTACCAGGAGACAGGCCAGTACATCAGGAGACGTGGAGGAGGCCGTAGGAGGGCAACAACCCAGCTGCAGGACCGCTACCTCCGCCTTTGTGCAAGGAGGTGCACTGCCAGCGCCCTGCAAAATGACCTCCAGCAGGCCACAAATGTGCATGTGTCTGCTCAAACGGTCAGAAACAGACTCCATGAGGGTGGTATGAGGGCCCGACGTCCACAGGTGGGGGTTGTGCTTACAGCCCAACACCGTGCAGGACTGTTTGGCATTTGCCAGAGAACACCAAGATTGGCAAATTCGCCACTGGCGCCCTGTGCTCTTCACAGATGAAAGCAGGTTCACACTGAGCACATGAGCACATGTGACAGACGTGACAGAGTCTGGAGACGCCGTGGAGAACGTTCTGCTGCCTGCAACATCCTCCAGCATGACCGGTTTGGCGATGGGTCAGTCATGGTGTGGGGTGGCATTTCTTTGTGGGTCCGCACAGCCCTCCATATGCTCGCCAGAGGTAACCTGACTGCCAATAGGTACCGAGATGAGATCCTCAGACCCCTTGTGAGACCATATGCTGACACATACACATTTGTGGCCTGCTGGAGGTCATTTTGCAGGGCTCTGGCAGTGCACCTCCTTGCACAAAGGCGGAGGTAGCGGTCCTGCTGCTGGGTTGTTGCCCTCCTACGGCCTCCTCCACGTCTCCTGATGTACTGGCCTGTCTCCTGGTAGCGCCTCCATGCTCTGGACACTACGCTGACAGACACAGCAAACCTTTTTGCCACAGCTCGCATTGATGTGCCATCCTGGATGAACTGCACTACCTGAGCCACTTGTGTGGGTTGTAGACTCCGTCTCATGCTACCACTAGAGTGAGAGCACCGCCAGCATTCAAAAGTGACCAAAACATCAGCCAGGAAGCATAGGAACTGAGAAGTGGTCTGTGGTCACCACCTGCAGAATCACTCCTTTTTTGGGGGTGTCTTGCTAATTGCCTATAATTTCCACCTTTTGTCTATTCCATTTGCACAACAGCATGTGAAATTTATTGTCAATCAGTGTTGCTTCCTAAGTGGACAGTTTGATTTCACAGAAGTGTGATTGACTTGGAGTTACATTGTGTTGTTTAAGTGTTCCCTTTATTTTTTTGAGCAGTGTATATATATATATATATATATATATATATATATATATATATATATATATATATATAATGCAAATTGGCCGTGTGAAATAGCAGGACTGATTTCTAGTCCCAGTCCACCCCTGCTAGCTAGTAAGTCATTGCCAAAATGGAGAAGGAAGCATTAATCAACCTTTTCCTTAAAGACCTGAGCTAAGCATTATAAGACCTGAGCTAAGCATTATAAGACCTGAGCTAAGCATTATAAGACCTGAGCTAAGCATTATAAGTCTACAACCACATTTAAGTTAAAAGAAAACTTGACATTGTTACATTATTTGTACAGTATTTTTTTGTTGCTATTCCTCCCTGCTGAACCATACCTCCCTGCTGAACCATACCTCCCTGCTGAACCATACCTCCCTGCTGAACCATACCTCCCTGCTGAACCATACCTCCCTGCTGAACCATACCTCCCTGCTGAACCATACCTCCCAGCTGAACCATACCTCCCAGCTGAACCATACCTCCCAGCTGAACCATACCTCCCAGCTGAACCATACCTCCCTGCTGAACCATACCTCCCTGCTGAACCATACCTCCCAGCTGAACCATACCTCCCTGCTGAACCATACCTCCCAGCTGAACCATACCTCCCTGCTGAACCATACCTCCCTGCTGAACCATACCTCCCTGCTGAACCATACCTCCCAGCTGAACCATACCTCCCAGCTGAACCATACCTCCCTGCTGAACCATACCTCCCTGCTGAACCATACCTCCCAGCTGAACCATACCTCCCAGCTGAACCATACCTCCCTGCTGAACCATACCTCCCAGCTGAACCATACCTCCCTGCTGAACCATACCTCCCTGCTGAACCATACCTCCCAGCTGAACCATACCTCCCAGCTGAACCATACCTCCCAGCTGAACCATACCTCCCTGCTGAACCATACCTTCCTGCTGAACCCTACCTCCCAGCTGAACCATACCTCCCTACTGAACCATACCTCCCTACTGAACCATACCTCCCAGCTGAACCATACCTCCCAGCTGAACCATACCTCCCTGCTGAACCATACCTCCCAGCTGAACCATACCTCCCTACTGAACCATACCTCCCTACTGAACCATACCTCCCAGCTGAACCATACCTCCCAGCTGAACCATACCTCCCTACTGAACCATACCTCCCTGCTGAACCATACCTCCCAGCTGAACCATACCTCCCTACTGAACCATACCTCCCAGCTGAACCATACCTCCCAGCTGAACCATACCTCCCAGCTGAACCATACCTCCCAGCTGAACCATACCTCCCAGCTGAACCATACCTCCCAGCTGAACCATACCTCCCTGCTGAACCATACCTCCCTGCTGAACCATACCTCCCAGCTGAACCATACCTCCCAGCTGAACTATACCTCCCTACTGAACCATACCTCCCTGCTGAACCCTACCTCCCTGCTGAACCATACCTCCCTGCTGAACCATACCTCCCTACTGAACCATACCTCCCTGCTGAACCATACCTCCCTACTGAACCATACCTCCCTGCTGAACCATACCTCCCAGCTGAACCATACCTCCCAGTTGCTTGGTGAACAGGACCTGTATGAGCAGCCAGAAGAACAGTATGACCATAATGCCTTCGATCATTCCTTTACAGCAGAAGAGTACCACTGCCTGCCACAGGCTCTGGCCAGGGTATTCCTCATCGTGGTAAGGCATGGTGCTGGTGATGCCCGAATGTCTTATTGGACTTGAGTTATTCTTTGAAGTGAAGCGAAAGGTCTTCAGAGTGCATCTTCATGGATGCCCTTGGGCTCTATAGAGTGAGCAGAAACTTCACTTAAATATGGATCCTAGGAGAGATAGCTTACTCCATAGCTCAACTCCTACTCCAGTACATTAGATCCAGAAGACTTCGTAGATATATAAGTGGTTCTACAGGGAGGACCTGGGTCTCAGAGGTCTTATTGGGACTTGACTTATTCCGTTCAGCTCCTAGTGGAGCAGAGGGCCTCAACAGTGCTAGTCTCTAGAGAATCTTGGGGTCCTACTGGAAAATCTCCACAGAAATAGGGTGCCTCTAAACATCCACTGAATCCATTACACAGAGTTAGGACTCATTGCCGAGGTAGGATGGATAGTACATTCAGTTCAGTAAAGGGAAAACCCTGAGTTTAGATATGAGGTTTCTTAACATCCACAGCAGAATACAGTCCCCAGGTTCCACAAAACTACAGTTCTGGTTTAGGATGGATATGTCATTGTGTGCAGCATAAGGAGAGACAGTTCTGGTTTAGGATGGTTGTCATTGTGTGCAGCATAAGGAGAGACAGTTCTGGTTTAGGATGGTTGTCATTGTGTGCAGCATAGGGAAGAGTCAGTTCTGGTTTAGGATGGATATGTCATTGTGTGCAGCATAAGGAGAGACAGTTCTGGTTTAGGATGGTTGTCATTTTGTGCAGCATAGGGAAGAGCCTGAGATTAAATCCTGTAGGTACTTCACTTTATTTCTAAACATCCGTACCAGTTCAGAGAATCCAAAAGAGTTCAGATGGATTGCCGAGTTAGGACGGATTGCCGAGTTAGGACGGATTGCCGAGTTAGGACAGATTGCCGAGTTAGGACAGATTGCCGAGTTAGGACAGATTGCCGAGTTAGGACAGATTGCCGAGTTAGGACGGATTGCCGAGTTAGGACGGATTGCCGAGTTAGGACGGATTGCAGGATGATTGCATTCTGTGAAGCAGAGCAGAGTTTCAATCATGTCAGTACTTCCTCTGCTCCGTGTCTTACTCCTGCTCCGTGTCTTTATTCCTGCTCCGTGTCTTTATTCCTGCTCCGTGTCTTTATTCCTGCTCCGTGTCTTTATTCCTGCTCCGTGTCTTTATTCCTGCTCCGTGTCTTTATTCCTGCTCCGTGTCTTTATTCCTGCTCCGTGTCTTATTCCTGCTCCGTGTCTTTATTCCCAATCCAAAATCTCTCTTTCTTTCTTCTTTAGCGTTTCTCTTCAGAAGGCTCTTTGTTTGCCCCACATTGCTTCAGAGTGATGACCAAAGTCACAAAGAAAGGAAAACCACAACTTTGAATTTTGCTTCTGACAAAGCTTCCCTGGCAGTCAACATCACAATGTCCTTGACGTCTAGATGACATGACAGAATGGTCAGGAAGATCGAATCTGTACAACTCCATAGTTACTATTAGTATCACAAAGTCTGATCTTCACAATGTTTTATGATGCATCTACCTTATATCATTCCAAAAATCCCCGTTTCCACACTGCTTCAAGGATGGGTTGGCCAATCTTGCAGTCCTTCTCCAATGTCCTCTCTGTGATTCAATTCCATCTCAATCCAGCCAGGACAATAATTCCAGAGATTAAAGGTTTTGGTAATTCCCTTTTCTACAGAGAGACTCCCCAGTGAGAGAGGCAGGGGCCGGGAGGGGGAGGAGGGGCCTGGGCGGGGGGAGGAGGGAGCGGTTACAGGATGAATGAAACCGGTGCTTCAGACACACACACACACACACAGTGCGCCGCCCCTCCTCCCTGCACACACGCAAATACACACACACACACACACACACACACACACACACACACACACACACACACACACACACACACACACACACACACACACACACACACACACACACACACACACACACACAGTACACCTATCCTTCCCACTCAGCCCTGTACATACACACACACACACACACACACACAACTCCCCCCCCCCACCCCCCTCAAGCTGTCACTTCTATTAGCATGTCCACAGTCATCCGCCTGTTGCACATCCGAGTTCAGGAATTGACTCTCAGGAATTGACTCTCCTAATCCGGAAACAACTCCTTCTCTCCGTTCCACACGGACAAAACACACGTTAACATGTTGCGGAGGAGTCATTAAAACTCGTTATTCAACCACTCCACAAATTTCTTGTTAACTAACTATAGTTTTGGCAAGTCGGTTAGGACATCTACTTTGTGCATGACACAAGTAATTTTTACAACAATTGTTTACAGAGAGATTATTTCACTTATATTTCACTGTATCACAATTCCAGTGGGTCAGAAGTTTACATACACGGCCTCCCGGGTGGCGCAGTGGTCTAGGGCACTGCATCGCAGTGCTAGCTGCGCCACCAGAGTCTCTGGGTTCGCGCCCAGGCTCTGTCGCAGCCGGCCGTGACCGGGAGGTCCGTGGGGCGACAGCGTCGTCCGGGTTAGGGAGGGTTTGGCCGGTAGGGATATCCTTGTCTCATCGCGCTCCAGCGACTCCTGTGGCGGGCCGGGCGCAGTGCGCGCTAACCAAGGGGGCCAGGTACACGGTGTTTCCTCCGACACATTGGTGCGGCTGGCTTCCGGGTTGGAGGCGCGCTGTGTTAAGAAGCAGTGCGGCTTGGTTGGGTTGTGCTTCGGAGGACGCATGGCTTTCGACCTTCGTCTCTCCCGAGCCCGTACGGGAGTTGTAGCGATGAGACAAGATAGTAATTACTAGCGATTGGATACCACGAAAATTGGGGAGAAAATGGGATACAAATTTAAAATTTAAATAAAAAAAATAAAAAAGAAGTTTACATACACTAAGTTGACTGTGCCTTTAAACAGCTTGGAAAATTCCAGAAAATTATGTAATGTCTTTAGAAGCTTCTGATAGGCTAATTTACATAATTTGAGTCAATTGGAGGTGTACCTGTGGATGTATTTCAAGGCCTACCTTCAAACTCAGTGCCTCTTTGCTTGACATCATGGGAAAATAAAAATAAATCAGCCAAGACCTCAGTAAAAAAATTGCAGACCTCCACAATTCTGGTTCATCCTTGGGAGCAATTTCTAAACGCCTGAAGGTACCACGTTCATCTGTATAAACAATAGTACGTAAGTATAAACCCCGTGGGACCACGCAGCCGTCATACCTCTCAGGAAGGAGACACATTCTGTCTCCTAGAAATGAACGTACTTTGCTGCAAAAAGTGCAAATCAATCCCAGAACAACAGCAAAGGACCTTGTGAAGATGCTGGAGGAAACAGGTACAAAAGTATCTATATCCACAGTAAAACGAGTCCTATATCGACATAACCTGAAAGGCCACTGCTTTAAAACCGCCATAAAAAAAAGCCAGACTACGGGTTGCAACTGCACATTGGGACAAGATTGTACTTTTTGGAGAAATGTTCTCTGGTCTGATGAAACAAAAATAGAACTGTTTGGCCATAATGACCATCTGTCACGTTCGTCAATGGGAGAGAGAGAGGACCAAGGCGCAGCGTGTGGAAAATACATCTTCTCTTTAATTGGAAGAAGGACAACGAAACAAAACAACAAACGTGAAGCTATCAAAAGACTAAGTGCAAACATGCAACCTAGACACAGACAATTACCCACAAAAACCTAGTGCCTATGGCTGCCTTAAATATGGCTCCCAATCAGAGACAATTAATGACATCTGTCTCTGATTGAGAACCATTCAGGCAACCATAGACACAGCTAGACTTCTATACTAAACATAAACCTAACTACTCTAATAAACCCCCTAAACCTTACAACCACCCTAGACACTACAAAAAACACATACATTCCCCATGTCACACCCTGACCTAACTAAAATAATAAAGAAAACAAAGAATACTAAGGCCAGGGTGTGACACCATCGTTATGTTTGGAGGAAAAAGGGGGACGCTTGCAAGTTGAAGAACACCATCCCAACCGTGAAGCATGGGGGTGGCAGCATCATTGTGGGGGTGCTCACTGCAGGAGGGACTGGTGCACTTCACAAAATAGATGGCATCATGAGGAAATAACATTTTGTGGATATATTGAAGCAACATCTCAAGACATCAGTCAGGAAGTTAAAGCTTGGTCGCAAATGGGTCTTCCAAATGGACAATGACCCCAAGCATACTTCCAAAGTTAAGCAAAATGGCTTAAGGACAACAAAGTCAAGGTATTGGAGTGGCCATCACAAAGCGCTGACCTCAATTCTATAGAACATTTGTCGGCAGAATTGAAAAAGCGTGTGCGAGCAAGGAGGCCTACAAACCTGACTCAGTCTCATCAGCTCTGTCAGGAGGATGTAACAGAAATAAGAAATAAGAGAAATACAGAAATAAAAGCTGAAAGAAAATATTCTCTCTAATATTATTGACATTTCACATTCTTAAAATAAAGTGGTGATCCTAACTGACCTAAAACAGGGAATATTTACCAGGAATATTTACCAGTTTAAATGTATTTGACTAAGGTGTATGTAAACTTCTGACTTCAACTGTATATCTATATACATATATACATCTATACACATACATCTATACACATACATCTATACATCTATACATCTATACACATACATCTATACATCTATACATCTATACACATACATCTATACATATATCTATACACATACATCTATACATCTATACATCTATACACATACATCTATACATCTATACACATACATCTATACATATATCTATACACACACATCTACACATCTATATATCTATACACACACATCTATACATCTATATATCTATACACACACATCTACACATCTATATATCTATACACACACATCTACACATCTATATATCTATACACACACATCTACACATCTATATATCTACACACACATCTACACATCTACACATCTATATATCTATACACACACATCTACACATCTATATATCTATACACACATATACACATCTATATATCTACACACACATCTACACATCTATACATTTACACACACACATATACACATCTATATATCTACACACACATCTACACATCTATACATTTACACACACACATATACACATCTATATATCTACACACACACATCTACACATCTACACATCTATATATCTATACACACACATCTACACATCTATATATCTATACACACACATCTACACATCTATATATCTATACACACACAGCTATACAGCTATATATCTATACACACATATACACATCTATACACACATCTACACATCTATACATCTACACACACATCTACACATCTATATATCTACAGACACACATCTACACATCTATATATCTACACACACACATCTACACATCTACACATCTATATATCTATACACACACATCTATACATCTATATATCTATACACACACATCTACACATCTATATATCTATACACACATCTACACATCTATATATCTATACACACACATCTTCACATCTATACATCTACACACACACATCTACACATCTATATATCTATACACACTACACATCTATATATCTATACACACACATCTTCACATCTATACATCTACACACACACATCTACACATCTATATATCTACACACACACATCTACACATCTATATATCTACACACACACATCTACACATCTACACATCTATACATCTACACACACACATCTACACATCTATATATCTACACACACACATCTACACATCTATATATCTATACACACAGCTATACAGCTATATATCTATACACACATATACACATCTATACACACATCTACACACACATCTACACATCTATATATCTACACACACACATATACACATCTATATATCTATACACACATATACACATCTATATATCTATACACACATATACACATCTATACATCTACACATCTACACACACATCTACACATCTATACATCTACACACACATCTACACACACATCTATACATCTACACACACATCTACACATCTACACACACATCTACATATCTACACACTTTGTTTTAGAATATACCTTCCTGTATTATTCCCCACAAACCCTACCACCCCTCCCCCAATTGGAGTAAACTAATAAACAATAACACTTAGGCTTCTACCTTCAGTATATTCATATTATACACATTTTACAGACACAATCTATTTTACAATAGTTATATTTAGTTTGTTTTTAGTTCTACCTCTATTTCTGTTGTCTATCCAGTTTGATTCTATTTGCCATATATTTTCCAACTGTACTGTGATGCATCACAAAAGCACTGAACCTTTCTATTCTCATAGCTTCTACAGATGGTAAATTTCAGATAAACATTTTTGCTAAAATAATGATATTAATTGATCGATTGACTATGACTTTTCAAATCACCCAGTATTGCTATCTGCTGCGTTAACTCTGGGTAAATGTTGGAATTCTTCAGCCATTCCTGAACCTGTGACCAGAAACGAGCTACATATGGACAATACCAAAATAAATGATCTAATGACTCTGCCTCCTCGCAGCAAAATCTGCAGAGCTGGAAGGTTGTATCTACCATATATATATAACATTCTATTGGTTGCAAGAATTTTGTATAATAATTTAAATTTAAAGTTTTGAATCCGGTGACGTTTTGCATGTCAATTCATAAACCATGTGCCATGTAATAGGTACATCGAAAATCTCTTCCCAACTATTTTGCAATTTATATGGCACAGCTGTCCGTTTTTTGGTCCTTAAAAGAAACGGGTATATATTTTTATTTATCACCATTTTCTTTAACCAGTTTTGGTCTTTAATGCAGGGCCGACGGACAAGTTCCTTACTTTTCCCCCTTCCCCTTGCCTCTTCCATTTATGTGGTAATGCTGCAATTAGTTGGTTGTAATTTTGGGTAGAGCAGACATTTACATATGTCTGTGTTAGCTGCATGTGTGACGTAACTCCAACAGTCCTATTTATGATATCATATACAAAGATTATACCTTTCTTAAACATAAAAAAAATATATAATAATAATAAAAATCAATTAGTATATTTGAGTTTAACCACAATATTTGTCGTATTATTTGTTCTGTATTTTCAGGTGGATTAAATTGAAATTGCAACCAACTTTCTATCGCTCGTTTAAAAAATAACGATATTTTGGAGATTATTTTGTTTTTAAATAACCGAAAGTGAGCGGTTGTAATCTGAATAAAGGGAAAAATACAATTTTTGAACATGGGGTGAGACATTCTTATTAATTTACAGGAGCACCATTTTGGATTTAACTGTTGTATGACTGAAGCATTTAGTGAGAGGTCTAATCCTTTAATATTTAATCATTTCTGCCCTCTGAATTCATATTCATTATATAAATAGGCCCTTTTAAATTTTGCCTGGCTTGCCATTCCAAATCAAATTGAATGTTCTTTGCTCACATAATTTAAAAAGCAGGTCGCTAAGCGTATGCAAAACCACAAGCAAATAGGTAAACTGGGATATGACTAGAGTTAATCAGGGTGATTTTTGCACAACTAGACAGGTATTTTCCTTTCCATGGTAGCAAGATCTTATCTATTTTTGCTAACCTTCTGTTAAAATGTATTGGAGTGAGATAATTTATTTATTTCGGGATATGCATACAGAGTATGTCCACATCCCCGTCAGACCATTTTATTGGTAAACTACACAGTAATGTAAAAGTTGTATTATTTTGTGATTCAATACAAAATATAATACACTTATCATAATTTGGTTTTAATCCAGAGGTTAGAAAAAGTATCTAGATCCTCTATGAGGCTGTGGAAGCAGTGCGGCTTGATTGGGTTGTGGTTGTGTTGTTTCAGAGGACGCACGACTCTTGACCTTCGCCTCTCCCGAGTCCATACGGGAGTAGCAGCGATGAGACAAGACTATAAAATAAATGTATAAACATTTATAAAAATAACAAAAATAAATAAATGTTGTGGAGGGTGTGTTATAACTCAAATCACATTTATTTATAAAGCCCTTTTTACATCAGCAGATGTCTCAAAATGCTTATCAAGAAACACAGCTTAAAACCACAAAGAACAAACAACGCAGAAGAACAGTGGTTGATGTTACCCTTCAATAACACAGACCCAAAAGAAAATCAGGGGGAGGAAAATAGGTTTATTCAAAAAGGACAAATAATGCTTGGAAGTAGATGGTCATTCTCCCCTGTCCTCAGTGATTCTCCCCCCCCCCCCCCCCCCCTAGAACAAAGGGACAGCGTGTAGTTTTATAACCCAGCCCTAGCCTGTGGCTGACCAATTAGAATTCCTTGCAATAAAACTGGGCCAATGTCCAAATAACAAATATCCCATTTCAGACTTTATAGACAAATTCCTCCCATGTCTCTGCATTAATCCCCTGTACAGAAAAACACACTATTTCCATTGATAGTTAGTACTCTATTGACTTCTCGTCCTCTGTCTCTGCGTTGTGTATTTGTCTTCTTATTCTTATTAGTGGCTTGGAAAAACTCCCTGGAAAGGCAGGAACCTAGGAAGAAACCTAGAGAGGAACCAGGCTCTGGCTGTGCCAGGTGGACATTATAAGAGTACATGGCCATTAAGGCTAGATCATTCTTCAAGATGTTCAAATGTTCATAGATGACCAGCAGGGTCAAATAATAATCACAGTGCTCATAGAGAGTGCAACAGGTCAGCACCTCAGGAGTAAATGTCAGTTGGCTTTTTATAGCCGAGCATTCAGAGGACAGGACAGCAAGTGTGTTAGCAAGAAAGAGAGCGAGAGAGAGGGTCGAAATAGCAAGTCCGGTGAACAGGTGAGGGTTCCATATCCGCAGGCAGAACAGCAGAAACTGGATCAGCAGCATGACCAGGTGGACTGGGGACAGCCAGGAGTCGTCAGGCCAGGAAGGCCTGAGGCATGGTCCTAGGGCTCAGGTCCTCCGGGAGGGGAGAGAGAGAGCGAGAGAAAGATGGGAGAATACTTAAGATCACAAAGGACACCAGACAAGACAGGAGAATTACACCAGATATCTGTGAGGTTAAAGGTAGAGGCTTAATAAAAGAGTAATACACATTTGAAATAAACAGAGCACAGATATGGACTCTGCTCCAGAGATGTCGCTGGATGTAATCTCAGTCTAAGAGGCAATGCCACCCACAACAGGTCACTGAATCATACTGCATCCATCCTATACTGCATCCTACTAACTAACTAACACTTCCCATAATGCATAAGTAAACATAACACCTTATATCTATGTCAGTTATGAGACATTCATAATGCATGACACATCTATAACTACATTCCTAAAGCGTTAAGACCAACCAGGCTTTCGGTCTTATGAAGAAGCAGCAACACAAATAGCAATACAAAGTGAGAAAGCAACTTTTATTTCCTCAAGGAGTTTATTTAGTTCCTCTTGTCCACATAAGAATACATTGAGTGAACAAACACCAAAAACATTTGAATCGTTTCCTATCAATACATCAGGTCTTTGGTATATAATGCAGCTAGCTGGTGATTCTGAGGCATTTTGTGTGTGTGTGTGTGTGTGTGTGTGTGATTTGTGTAGTTTGCAGTGTGAGGTATACATGATTGTTAGCCTGGTTAAACCAAACGGAATGTTTTCGCAAAGTGAAATAACGCTGATCTGAAAACACTGACAGAGCATTCAGTATGGTTTTACCAGGCTATGATGATGGCCCCATGATTGTACGTACAGAATTATCATATTAAATAAGGTCTCTGACCAATGACTGGTTTGAAAGATAGACAGGCAGCTGAGCCCCCCCCCCCCCCCCCCCCCCACTACCTTTCAAAGCATTTTGCGCTAATGAACACAACCCAGCTCCCATGACACAGATGTCACAAGTGAGGTAGACCTATTTCAGTGTCCCACTGTATGAATACTGACCTATTTTCCTGAAGAGTATTCTAAGACAGACTACCCTGGTCCTGTGAGTTCCTGAGAAAATCACTTCCCGGGATGGAAAGGCTTTAAAAAGAGGAAGTTCAGTATTTTACAACTTCAACGCTAGATGGATCCTCACCCTGAAAGTACAGTTTCTCATAAGGCCATAGACTACTTTCAGGGCGAGGAACAGTGTAAACATCAAGTTGTAAAATACTGAACTTCCCCTTTAAATGAGGTAAGACGTGTATAGTTTCCTGTTTTACAAAACAGCTCGTCTCTGAGCTGTTACCAGTTGTTTAACTTTAGCTAATTGTAAGAGATCATGACATTTGGGTGCATCAGTTTCACCTCACCCTGCCTGTGAACAGGGGGAGCTTTCACTTTAGGATGGTCTAAAATGTGCCAACTCCACCCAACCAGCGCCAAAGGTGAGTTAAAATGAACGCACCGGTTGAAAGCCCTTATTGGCATCCATATTGTCCTGCTGATGGCTATAATAACATATCGTAAACAGAAGTGATGGCTACATAATGTTAAAACCATCAAATGAGGTAGACAACCAATCGGCTCCAGAGTATAGCCAATCACCATACAGTATTTTGATGTAAAAAAAAAGAAAAGAAACACCTAAAAAAAATCAGTTTTTGCACAAACCTTTTCAATCATGCTTTTTTGCTTTTTTCTAAAGGTTTAGAAAATAAACTAAAATCCAATTGTGAGTCCTCCTTACATGACTAAAATACATTAGTCTGTTCACAAGCAGTTTGTGTTGTGTCAATAAGGGAAACGGTTCTTTACTAATACTGTAGCTCTCACAGCCAATGAATTGAGGTATACAAAGAAAACAGCACTTTTTTTGTAATACGTGAAATTAAAAGAAATCAAAAAATAAAAGCGTTGCAAAATCCAAAATTTGCCTCTTCACCTGGTTCTAATTGAGATTTTCCCAAAATGCATTGCTTGTTTTTAAAGCAAATTTGTGTTCAGTACAAAGATAAAGTGATTGTACAACAGTTGATTGGTTGTCAGGGGTGCAATTAGAAAAATGAACTTACTAATAAAAAAGTACATTCGTTTTTTTAAGGTAAATTCCTTTGATTTTCCACCCCCATATTTGTCGTCAGTAACAGACAAGTTCAGTTTGACTAAAGAAGAGGTATTTGATTGAGCACTAATTTATCCTCAACACAGGCCAATAGAATAACATGAGTAACCCTGCAGAGAGACTGATGGAGCACCATGGTCAGTTTGGCCCCTTGGAGGAAGAGGATGCAGAGGAAGGGCTCTGAGAGGAGGAGAGAACACCAAAACCACTCTGTCCAGCAGGAGCCACGGTCTCCGACATCACAGAGGCTGCACCAGGAGTCTTCTGGGCAAACAGCATTCCTACAGGGGAGGCAAGAACACATTTGTTAGTCAGTGGTGGGCCTCTGTGTGAGTGTGACAAGTTCAATGCCACACCACCTAAGGAATAAGGGGATCGGAGTTGTTTCTGGACGGGTCCGAAATGTCTCAAGAATCTGAAATACAGCATTAATAATCTTTTGATTACTCTCACCTGAGTATAGAGTTCCATTGACCTCCACAGACACACTGATGCTGGCTGCCCCATTACTGGAAATACTGAGAGACAGGTCTTGTTCAGTGGTACTCTCTGAGGCGGGACAAAGACAAAATGAGACAGTCTGTTAATGTTTACAATTCAATTATGTGAGTAAATGTTTGGCTTGACAATGGGCTGCAATGGAGTTTAGAAAGAGAACAAACAGAGAACATATTCTACCACTTAACGTTTAACCTGAGAACAGGTTAAACCCGACTACGTCAAGTGGTAGAATATGACAACTAACTGGTAGCCAACACACCCAGCCCAGTACCGACCGTGTCTGCTGTTGTTGAGTTTGAGTTGCTTCATGCCGGGGTTGAAGTGAGAGGCCATAGCCAACAGGCTCTGTTGGAACGCCTGTTGCATCAGTCTCTGCTGTTCCTCCATGGCCAAACGAGCCATCGTCATGTCTGGACCCTCTCCTCCTCCAGCAGCCCTCTCCAGCTTCTCTCGAAGGTGCTCCAGGGTGGCGGCCTGGGCTAGCTGCTGCTGCTGCCCCAGGGAGAGCGCATGGGCCATGGGTAGACGGCTTGGAAGCATGGGGGTTGAATTCTCCTCTGAGAGGGAACAGAGGGAGAGACATTTTCATAGATTAATCACCCCTCAAATATCAAAATTTGAAATATTCACATTCATCAATCACCATTTTTCAAAACATGGCCATTAGATTCGATTCAGAAGCATGGCCATTAGATTCGATTCAGAAGCATGGCCATTAGATTCGATTCAGAAGCATGGCCATTAGATTCGATTCAGAAGCATGGTCAGCCATTTGTTTACTTTGGATCAGATCCATGCTATCTGGATGGTGAGTGATTCATTTTTAATATAACCTTTATTTAACCAGGCAAGTCAGTTAAGAATAAATTCTTATTTACAATGATGGCCTACCCCGGGCCAAACCCGGACGACGCTGGGCCAATTGTGCGCCGCCCTATGGGACTCCCAATCACGGCCGGATGTGATACAGCCTGGATTCAAACCAGGGACTGTAGTGACGCCTCTTGCACTGAGATGCAGTGCCTTAGACCGCTGCGCCACTCGGGAGCCCAGTGATTATGTCTGAATCATTACCATGTTCTCATTGCATTACTACTTTGTATTACTTCTTCGTGTAGAGGAGAGCATTTCACTGTTCCATGTACACCCTGTATCCTGTGACACATTTGATTTGAATAGTAGACAGATCACTGTATATAGATCTTTTTCTATTGTGTTATTGACTGTACGTTTTGTTTATCCCGTGTGTAACTCTGTGTTGTTTTGTGTCGCACTGCTTTGCTTTATCTTGGCCAGGTCACAGTTGTAAATGAGAACTTGTTCTCAACTGGCCTACCTGGTTAAATACATCAAATAAACAGCAGAGGATCATAACACATTAACTCCTTGTAAATGTGGTCTCAAAACTAGGTAGCCCATCACAAGGTAGCCACATGACAGCAGCTATCACAGTAGATGAACACCATGGAGGATTTCCAAACTACATACCAAAAACAATTACACGTTTAAAATATGTATACAAAATACCTGTGGATCGTTTCAGAGATGGGCTGGGGGAGGTGTGCAGGCCGTTGTGACCGGCTGAGGAGTGGTGGGGCATCTTGGGGGGAGAGAGGAGGGAGTGGTGTGGGTAGCCAGGGGCGGTGGAGGGGGAGAAGCGGTACAGGCTGTTGCTGTGTCTTCGCCCTTCCCTTCGGTTACCGTCTATAGCAGCCTGGAGCTCGCCTGGAGAGCTCAGCCCTTTCTTCCTACACTCGTACGGGTACAGGTACTTCATATACCTGGGTGGACGTAGGACGAGGCAGTGGTTGGATTTGTTATGCATTTAGAAGTACATTTCTATCATGAACAGATAAATGTTTGTTGCCTATAAAGAAATAATTTCTCATTTGAAAACAACTAACATCTACTGAGTAGCCAGGGGAGGTTGGTGGTTGTAGATAGTGCTGGGTTGTGTTCATTTGGGCACACTGTAAGAAGACGGTATAAACTGGTTTGCAACGGAAAAAAATAAAAAACATTTCTTATTGGACAGGTTCACATAGTACCTCCCTCGTTTATCTCAATTTCGGGTAACATTTCCTTCTGTTTTGGTGCAGAATGAACATGGTCCAGAGTAGACTCACTGTGTGCGGAGGGTGAAGGCTGCTGAGGTGATGGAGGTGGGCAGGTTGAGTCCTCTGGTGATCTCTCTCCAGATCTTCTTGTTAATGACCTCCACCAGGCCGCCCTTCTCCGTCACCAGCTTGTAGAGCATGTACAGGTCCAGAATCTGCTTAGCCATGATGGGGATGCGGTTCACCGGGGTGCCTGGAGAAAGAGGTAGAAGAATTGAAACTAGATGTCTACAGATCCAAGATGGTGGCAGATATCATGATGGGGATGCGGTTCACCGGGGTGCCTGGAGAAAGAGGTAGAAGAATTGAAACTAGATGTCTACAGATCCAAGATGGTGGTAGATATCATGATGGAGATGTGGTTGACCAGGGTGCCTGGAGAAACATGGGTAACACTGAATGCATTCAACTGAAATGTGTCTTTCGCATTTGCAATCTAACCCCCCTGAATCAGAGAGGTGCGGGGGGCTGCCATAATCGACATCTACGTCTTCGGCGCCCAGGGAACAGTGGGTTAACTGCCTTGCTCAGGGGCAGAACGACAGATTTTTACCTTGTCAGCTTGGGGATTCGGTCCAGCAACCTTTCGGTTACTGGCCCAACGTGAAAGAAAACTTATTTAACCCAGATGAAAACAGTCAGGTAATAGGAGAACTATTGTAAATGGCAGGTGGACCGAGTCATGGAGAGGAAGAGAGTGAGGAATCTCAGAAATGAGGATTGACAGTCAATCCTAAAACCAATTAACGAAGGGTGCTAAACGGCAGTTGTTGGGATGGGATTATTTCTTACTTTAGACATGGGGATGAGTGTGTAAAACGCACATAAAACACACACGTGTTATCAAATCATGCCATTTGTGGCCGAGTGGGGAGTTAAGGGCAGGAAGGACTAACATGTAGCACAACCAGTAAACTTCTGTAGATATCCGTCCCAAATGCTGTCGTCCATTGTGGGTCCATTAGCCTACAAACCTACAGTAAAGCTAGAAGTCTATTCAGCAGCTCATGAAGAACCTGTATTTTGTCTTGCAAACCACTGTCGGAATCATAACAAATAAAAAAGAAATTAGGAAAATTGAATTTATTATTTTCAGCTTAACTGATTTGTAACGGAATTGACCCCTAACCCTGACAATGAAGTCCAACACTTCAGAGATATAAAATTATATGTAAAATGAAGCCATTTCCATCTATGACCGATCACTGTACCTGTACACAGCCAATCTGTAAATAGCACACCCAACTACCTCATCCCCATATTGTTATTTTAGCTTCTTGCTCTTTTGCACCCCAGTATTTCTACTTGCACATTCATCATCTGCACATCTATCACTTCAGTCTTGATGATAAATTGTAATTATTTCACCTCTATGGCCTATTTATTGCCTTACCTCCTTACTTCATTTGCACACACTGTATATAGGTTTTTCTATTGTGTTACTGACTGTACGTTTGTTTATCCCATGTGTAACTCGGTGTTGTTGTTGTCGCACTGCTTTGCTTTATCTTGACCAGGTAGCAGTTTTTGTTGCACTGCTTTGCTTTATCTTGACCAGGTCGCAGTTGTAAATCAGAACTTGTTCTCAACTAGCCTACCTGGTTAAATAAAGGTGAAAATAAAAAAATAAGAAGCTGGCTGTCTGGCCAAAACTGAGCCATCGGGGGAGAAGGGCCTTGGTCAGGGAGGTGACCAAGAAGCCGATGGTCACTCTGACAGAGCTCCAGAGTTCCTTTGTCGAGATGGGAGAAGATTCCAGAAGGACAACCATCTCTGCAACACTCCACCAATCAGACCTTTATGGTAGAGTGGCCAGACGGAAGCCACTCCTCAGTAAAAGGCACGACAGCCCACTTGGAGTTTGCCAAAAGGCACCTAAAGGACTCTCAGACCATGAGAAACAAGATTCTCTGGTCTGACGAAACCAAGATGAACTCTTTGCCTGAATGCCAAGCGTCACATCTGGAGGAAAACTGGTACCATCCCTACGGTGATGCATGGTGGTGGCAGCATCATGCTGTGGGGATCATTTTCAGCGGCAGGGACTGGGAGATTAGTCAGGATCGAGGGAAAGATGAACGGGGAAAAATACAGAGAGATCCTTGATGAAAACCTGCTCCCGAGAGCTCAGGACCTCAGACTGGGGCAAAGGTTCACCTTCCAACAGGGCAACAACCCTAAGCACACAGCCAAGACAATGCAGGAGCGGCTTCGGAACGAGTCTCTGAATGTCCTTGAGTGGCCCAGCCAGAGCCCGGACTTGAACCTGATCTAACATCTCTGGACAGACCTGAAAATAGCTGTGCAGCGACACTCCCCTCTAACCTGACAGAGCTTGAGAAGAATGGGAAAAACTCCTCAAATTCAGGTGTGCCAAGCTTGTAGCGTCATAACCAAGAAGACTCGAGGATGTAATCGCTGCCAAAGGTGCTTCAACAAAGTACTTAGTAAAGGGTCTGAATACTTATGTAAATGTAATTTCAGTTCTCTTAACTTTTAAACAAACCTGTGTTTGCTTTGTCATTATGGGGTATTCTGTGTAGATTGATGAGGGGGGAAAACGATTTAATCCATTTTAGAATAAGGCTGTAACCTAACAAAATGTGAAGGGTCTGAATACTTTCTGAATGCTCTGTATGTGTGAAATTAGTTTGGATTTAGAGTTGACCATTCTCATGCACCTGTCTTGGAACAGGGAGGAAGAAATACATGTCATGTCTACTAATGACCATAAGCAGCATCAGAGCTTGGAGAAGCCTCGTTACCGTGACTAAATGATCACGTGGAATTTGACTGCGGTCATGAGTCGTGACCGTCGGTGTGGCGGTAATACAGTCACGCTAACAGCCCTAGGCGTGAATACTTTCTGAAGGCACTGTATGAAAGAAGAGGCCCTGAATTAGAGAGGCTTGTTCATCCATCAGGCCTAATTGAAACACAGGGGCCCCTTAATCCAGACCTTTAACCCCCTTCATACCCACCTCCTCACCCAAACACCCCCTCCATAACCCTACTTTGCATTGCTAATAGCGTTAGCGCATTAAGATGCTAGCCGTTCCCATAAACTTCCAGTCACTGAGCTAACAATTATTCATTTAAAAGCGCATCTAGGCAGAAATATACATACATTTGATAAACATCCATATTTGAATATAGGGGAAAGACTGAACATACGGAGGAGCATGGTTGAGGGGGCTAAAGAGGGTACATTATTGTAAGGCGGAAAGAATGGCCCTAGCTTTAATCACAGCTGACATCTTCAATAACATTTGAACTGGATGATTTTAACTGTTTAACCCACCATTACTGACATTCCTGAAGTATTGCACTCAAAAACCATGAATAGACGGTTCAATAGTGTGGGATGTTGATTATTTTCTCATGAAATACAGTCTAGAAATAAAGCTGGAGGAATTTCAGGAAACCGTTTAGAGGGACCCCAGGGACTCAAACCCACAGACAAGGTTAGGATCAATCCTTACTTCTTAAAGATTGTGAAAAAAATGAACAACTCTGTCCAGAACCAAACTGAAAGAGGAAATGGAACATTAAGTCTTGGGTGAGTGGCATGCTACGCTATTCTATGAGAGTTTAGGTGAGTGGCATGCTACGCTATTCTATGAGAGTTTAGGTGAGTGGCATGCTACGCTATTCTATGAAAGTTTAGGTGAGTGGCATGCTACGCTATTCTATGAAAGTTTAGGTGAGTGGCATGCTACGCTATTCTATGAGAGTTTAGGTGAGTGGCATGCTATGCTATTCTATGAGAGTTTAGGTGAGTGGCACGCTACGCTATTCTATGAGAGTTTAGATGAGTGGCACGCTACGCTATTCTATGAGAGTTTAGGTGAGTGGCATGCTACGCTATTCTATGAGAGTTTAGATGAGTGGCACGCTACGCTATTCTATGAGAGTTTAGAATGTGCAGTATAATCTTAAAACCGCTCGACGGAAGTTTCACATGTTCACTCGAAGTGAGGAATCCCCAGGTGCAATGTTTTCCACTAAAGCAGAACTGGCTATACAGTAAAAAGACTGGAGGTTTACCTCTTTTCTGCATGAAGACAAACAGTTCATCAAGGAACTCCTTCCGGTTTGGGTCACTGTCCAGTTCATACAGCTGGGGGTGGAAATGAACTTTGTTAATAACTTGATCACAGAATTAAATAGTCGCTTTCAAACTAGGGATTCCGTTGCTAAATGAGTTAAGACAGTAATTCTGCTCATAGATTTCTATATGCATAAACTACTTATTGCCACAACCAGCCCAAAGCGGGAGGTTTTAAAAATACTGCCGTAGTTTAACCCAAATTCACCAGACCTCTGTTCCTTCACTTTAATAATCAACTTTATAACTAACTTAGTTAACCCCATCAGCCCCGAGATAGCAGCCAAAAAAATTGGCTTTTCATTGATCTGACTTTATCTGCCCGCCCAGCAATTACATTTAGCCTCACAATGAAGTGTCACCGTTGTCTTTTCAGGGCTACAAGTAGAACACAACAATTTGACAAACAGTTGAAGTCGTGACTTTTATTGACAAATGGCAATAAAAAAAAACAAGGGTCTGCCAAAGCAACAACCTGATAAAAATGCATTTATATGAATGATGGTTCTCTCAGTGGGAAATGAATATCCAACTAGTCAGTGACAACTCTGTGGAGTTTGTGACATCAATTATGTGAGCTTATTACAGTATTATAGACACTATGTCCTGGGATTTACTATGATCTTCTATGTAGAAGAACCCCTTACAGTATTATAGACACTATGTCCTGGGGTTTCCTGTGATCTATGTAGAGGAACCTTCTAACGACTCTTGTGTAGCTTGTGTGTCAGAGCAAAACATGTTACATGTGTGTGTTCGTGAGGGTCTCAGCTTTTCACAGATAGTTTGAAGCTCAAACCATTCGGACTCTTTTTGTATAAAAAGACACGGCCCGGGCCCCTTCGGGATCTGCCATCAGACCCCGTTAATCACACACTAATGGTTGGTAATTTCCCAATGCAGAGGAAATAGACTAATCTAAATGGTACAACCCAGAATTGACACCCAAACACACAATGTTTAAAAAAAAGATGTTTAAAAATCCAAAATAGGCCAGCGGGACTAGTTACAGTGGGACTCATTAGGTTAATAACCATCCAAACACAACTCTATGTTTATTCACTATTCCGACATACTATCCAGTGGTAGGCCCGCGAAGACCTTCGGAGAAAATCTAGACTCATCTCAACAAGACTGGTTTGTCAGCTGCATTCACATTTCAGAACTCTGTAGATACGCCACACTGAAAATTTGACAAAATAGGAGACACATCAAGATTTTGTGTACAAAATGAATCATCAAAACGAATCCAGTTTGGAGTATAGGGCTGAGTACCTACTCTCTACCCTCTAAGAAGTGTGCACTTGTTCACTACCCACTCAGGCATTTAAAAAGGCATTGGATTGGTGCAAGCATAGTTGGAGGGAGTTTCCACCATATTTCCTTACACCAGTCCACTCCTTCTAAATACACGAGTAGAGCATCGAAATGTAGCTTAGCTTTGCTCAGACGGTCTGTGTGGATTAGTTTTAGTTTAGCTGAGCTTAATGCATCAGCTTACATCCTCCTTTAAAATCTGATTACCTTGGCGAAGTCTCTGGACGGCTCTCCTCTTGTTTTGCCTCCTTCATTCTCCTCCGCCCAGCCCACACTGCCTTTCTGTAAACACACACAAAAAAACATGGTTACACACACACACACACACACACACACACACACACACACACACACACACACACACACACACACACACACACACACACACACACACACACACACACACACACACAAAGGGGCTGCTGCCTCCAGTGCATATGTACCGCAGCAGAATGGGTTTGAATCCATGCTAGTGCTATGTCAGCACCCTCTCCTCTTTTCCTCTTTCTATACAATAAACCTACGAAGACTTAATAAAACGCACACACAAACTTCAAAAGTTTCAGGTCACTTAGAAATGTCCTTGTTTTTGAAAGAAAAGCAAAAAAAAAAAATGCTGTCCATTAAAATAAACATCAAATTGATCAGAAATACAGTGTAAACATTGTTAATGTTGTAAATGACTATTGTAGCTGGAAACGGCAGATTTTTTTAATGAAATATCTACATAGACGTGCAGAGGCCCATTATCAGAAACCATCACTCCTGTGTTCCAATGGCACGTTGTGTTAGCTAATCCAAGTTTATCATTATAAAAAGGCTAATTGATCATTAGAAAACCCTTTTGCAGTTATGTTAGCACAGCTGAAAACTGTTGTGCTGATTAAAGAAGCAATAAAACTGGCCTTCTTTAGACTAGTTGAGTATCTGGAGCATCAGCATTTGTGGGTTCGATTACAGGCTCAAAACGGCCAGAAACAAAGCACTTTCTTCTGAAACTCGTCAGTCTATTCTTGTTCTGAGAAATGAAGGCTATTCCATGCGAGAAATTGCCAAGAAACTGAAGATCTCGTACAATGCTGTGTACTACTCCCTTCACAGAACAGCGCAAACTGGCTCTAACCAGAGTAGAAAGAGGAGTGGGAGGCCCCAGTGCACAATTGAGCAAGAGGACAAGTACATTAGAATGTCTAATTTGAGAAAGACGCCTCACAATTCCTCAACTGGCAGCTTCTTTAAATAGTACCCGCAAAACACCAGTCTCAATGTCAACAGTGAAGAGGCGACTCCGGGATGCTGGCCTTCTAGGCAGACTTCCTCTGTCCAGTGTCTGTGTTCTTTTGTATCTAACACCTCTGTTTCTTACGCCCATAGTCTTTGCCCTATATTCTCAATCTTCTACCAGCTACAAAACAGGGTTCAGGGAAAGCCAGTGGATGGAAACGTGTGTGTGTGTGTGTGTGTGTGTGTGTGTGTGTGTGTGTGTGTGTGTGTGTGTGTGTGTGTGTGTGACTTCACCTATATTTGCATAGCGTGACCCATGACCCATGAGAGATGTTCTCCATTTATACAGCTGTGTATTTTGTTTGTTCCCCTGGCTTCAAG
Source organism: Salvelinus namaycush (assembly GCF_016432855.1). NCBI lineage: Eukaryota > Metazoa > Chordata > Actinopteri > Salmoniformes > Salmonidae > Salvelinus > Salvelinus namaycush. The sequence goes on along the minus strand of NC_052314.1, from coordinate 6,603,588 downwards.
GACACAATGACCTACTCCAGCTGGTGTCTCAGCTAGCTCTGCTCCCAAGCACTGAAACAATTATACAGACAATTCTGATCATAAAGTACTGTTAAGACCTGAATAAGGGTCATATTAAAGTAAATTTGACCATAGTCCAGCGGCTACGTGAAAAAAAATTACAAAGTGTGACAGAGCCACTAAATTTCACACCCAGCTAGGTCATGTCTAAATAAGTGTTTTTTTGCTGTAGTGACATCGCAGATTTTTCCCCCTCCTCTCCACAGAGGAACTCTGGAGTTCTGTCAGAGTGACCATCGGGTTCTTGATCACCTCCCTGACCAAGGGCCTTCCCCCCCGATTGCTCAGTTTGGCCGTGCAGCCAGCTCTTGGTGGTTCCAAACTTCTTCCATTGAAGAATGATGGAGGCCACTGTGTTCTTGTGGACCTTCAATGCGGCAGACTTTTTTGGCACCCTTCCCCAGATCTGTGCCTCTCCACAATCCTGTCTCTGAGCTCTACAGAGAATTCCTTCGACCTCATGGTTTTGGTTTTTGCTGACGTCCACTGTGGGACCTTATATAGACAGGTGTGTGCCTTTCCAAATCATTTTCAATCAATTGAGTTTACCACAGATGGACTACAATCAAGTTTTAGAAACATCTCAAGGATGATCAATGGAAACAGGATGCACCTGAGCTCAATTTCGAGTCTCATAGCAAAGGATCTGAATACTTATGTAAATAAGGTATTCATACATTTGCAAAAAAAACTAGAAACCTGTTTTCACTTTCTCATTATGGGGTACTGTGTGTAGATTGAGGGAAACAATTAATTTAATCAATTTTAAAATAAGGCTGTAACCTAACAAACGGTTGAAAAAGTGAAGGAGTCTGAATGCTTTCCAAATGCACTGTCCTTTAAACTTTATGCAGAAATGTGGTGGAAATGTCCCCTAAAATTACTGTTCTGTTATTTATAATTGGCCATTCGTAAATGATATAATGATGGCTTAAAATGTTAATGGAGAAAATACAATCAAAGAGATCATGTAATGTTTTTTTAAAATATGACCAAAAATGTGCCCGAAATGCTGTCTAAATCAGATTTTTTTTTTTTATATATATTTTGATCCCTCGATTGAGAGGAAAAGATTTTGAGCATGCTCCTAATGATTTCAAAATAGTGTGTAATATCTGTGGATTAGAATGATATAGAACATGTACCAAAACAGTGCTTGAATTAAAAAGTAAATGTTAGCCTTAGTATCGTGTCCCACTCCATCAAGGTAAAGTTATATTGGAAATGGCTTCATGTCCATGGTTCCATTGTCAACATTCTAAGTACAGGGAAGATTTCTTGTCACATTTCTTGAAATTGACAAAATGCAGAATGTCATATTTTATAATCACTGTATTTAGTAGACTTTAGGAAACACTCATTTGACAGTTAAGTGTTAACATGTAAAATACAGAAAATTAAGACGAAAGTATGTTCAAGAGTCAGTATTTTGGGTAGGTTATTTTGGGCATCTTTTCTTCAAAATATTCAAAAAGGACAAATATCAATGGCATACTCGGGCCATTTTATAGGTGTTCCCAAGACACCAACTAACATTTTTAAGCCATCATTGGGCAGTATATGTACCAGTTATTTATGGAGATATGAATCCTTTCCAATATGGTCCTACGGAGTTGGTTGGTGGTCGTTTTGGAAAATGTAGTATAAAATCACTGTTGTAAAAGCCGCCTGACGAATCAATGTCTCGCAAGATCCACTTAAAATGGATGATTAATTTGTATTCTGCATAACAATACTTTTTCTTCATGCTCCCTGTGTTGTTTTTTTATTCTTCGGGTTCTCTCATGTGGCCAGATACACATTAGTTCTGGAAACCACCAAACCTGGAATAGCTGGGGGGGGGGGGGGGGGGGGGGGCTATTCTTTAGGAACAGTCCATCTACACAAAATCCATTGAAAAGCCCTGTATGGTTCCCTGTGTGTTACGCTTTTAACTACAGTCCGTCCACACAGACAGATACAGCCAATCCATTGTAAAGGCCGTATTGTCGAGCAGTAACAGTACCCCTGTGAGTACAGCTGTCGCATTAAGCAGCAATAATGGCCAACCCGGTGGCTATATATTATTCTAATAATGGCAGTCTGGTTGCCCTGGGCAACCGACCAACAGACCGGACCTTTTTATTGACGGGGAAGCAGATGCCCCTGCCCTGATCTGAGTGACTCGTTGGCAATAAAGTGAAAATAAAATCCCCTTCCCTGTTGAGGAGATAGTGAAATCCCACTATGGATCTGTCTATTGACAAAAAGCTCCACTTAGTCATCTCCTTTTAGTAAATACTTTCTAGGCTTTCAATTCTGACCACTTCCTGTTCGTTTAAGATAAGAGGACCCTACAACAGAGAGCAAAACGCAGATCAGGGTAAAAGTATTCAGGGAACTTCTATTTTTCCACAATATAAATCACTTAGTTGATCTAAATGTATCCAATAATACACTAACTATAGTGAACAAAAAAATAAAAACTGAGTTAGTTTATATTAGGAAATCAGTCATTCTATGGATCTATGGATTTTCACATGGCTGGGAATACAGATATGCATCTGTTGGTCACAGATAACTTTTTTTATATTTTTTAAGTAGTGGCGTGGATCTGAAAACCAGTCAGTATCTGGTGACCACCATTTGCTTCATGCAGCGCGACACATCTCCTTCACATAGAGTTGACCAGGCTGTTGATTGTGGCCTGTGGAATGTTGTCTGACTCCTCTTCAATGGCTGTGTGAAGTTGCTGGATATTGGTGGGAACTGGAACACACTGCCGTACATGTCGATCCAGAGCATCCAAAATATGCTCAATGGGTGACATGTCTGGTGAGTATGCCAGCCATGGAAAAACTGGGACATTTTCGGCTTCCAGGAGTTGTGTACAGATCCTTACGACATGGGACCATGCATTATGTTGAAACATGAGGTGATGGCAGCGGGTGAATGGCATGATAACGGGCCTCAAGATCTCATCACGGCATCTCTGTGCATTCAAATTGCCATCGATTAGATGCAATTGTGTTCGTTGTCCGTAGCTTTTCTAGTAATGAGCTTCATTACCAGAGGTGCAGCTGCTCCTGCAGTGAAACCTTATCCCTAAAACACACAGTTACAGCGGGGGGAGGGCAAATCTTTCATCCAAATGATCTTTAATCAACTTATCGGGCCTCCACTCTCCCCTCCACAAGTCCAAATAATTGGTCTGGCCTCTTGCTGTGCCCGGGGTTATCTGAGCGGATAAGGGTCTTTATCCAACCGAGTTAGCTCAGTGATGTCATGGTTAGCTGGTGTGCCTGGTCACACACAAGGATTAAACATGGCTGGCGCAGCAGCAGCACTGTGGAAGTTGTTGCTCGTCGGGTGGTGTGTGCATTCTGCACATTTCAAGACTGATCGGTTATTCATCTCCAAAGCTATTTGTTTTTAAAAAAAGGAAACATTCAAAGACACCAGATTGCTACAACATCATTGCTATTAAGAACATAAAAAGCCAAGTCTTTTCCCAATCAAGCTACTAAAATGGATGACATTAAAACAAAAATTAAATGTAAACTCGATTTTAGATATTTCTAGAATTTTAAAACTCTTTTCAAACATTACCATCCTGTACCGCACAATGCAAAATAAATCCAAATGACAATCCAAATTACAAACGTATAAATATATATATTTTTTAAACACTCCACACCACTACCCCACTCCACTGCCCCTCTCCACTTCTCCACAACACCACTCCCCCTCTCCACACCACCACACCACCCCCCCTCTCCACACCACCACACCACTCCCCCTCTCCACACCACCACACCACTCCCCCTCTCCACTCCCCCTCTCCACTCCCCCTCTCCACACCACCACTCCACCTCTCCACACCACCACTCCACTCCCCCTCTCCACATCACCACTCCACTCCCCCTCTCCACACCACCACTCCACACCACCACTCCACTCCCCCTCTCCACACCACCACTCCACTCCCCCTCTCCACACCACCACTCCCCCTCACCACACCACCACTCCCCCTCTCCACACCACCACTCCCCCTCACCACAACCCGGACGACGCTATGCCAATTGTGCGTCGCCCCACAATCCATGTCACAAGACTTAAAAATCCTTCTTTCACCCATCTGCTCCCCTTCATCTACACTGATTGAAGTGGATTTAACAGGTGACAGCAATAAGGAATCATAGTTTTCACTTGGATTCACCTGGTCAGTTTGTCACGGAAAGAGCTTGTTACGTTATGTATACATACACACACACACACGTTCAAAAGCTTGGGGTAACTTAGATTTGTCCATGTTGTTGAAAGAAAAGCATCCGCAAAACACCAGTCTCAACGTCAACAGTGAAGAGACGACTCCAGGATGCTGGCCTTCTAGGCAGAGCTGCAAAGAAAAAGCCATATCTCAGACTGGCCAATAAAAAGAAAAGATTAAGATGGGCAAAAGAACACAGACACTGGACAGAGGAACTCTGCCTAGAAGGCCAGCATCCAGGAGTCGCCTCTTCACTGTTGACGTTGAGACTGGTGTTTTGCGGGTACTATTTAATGAAGCTGCCAGTTGAGGACTTGTGAGGCGTCTGTTTCTCAAACTAGACATTCTAATGTACTTGTCCTCTTGCTCAGTTGTGCACCGGGGCCTCCCACTCCTCTTTCTATTCTGGTTAGAGCCAGTTTGCGATGTTCTGTGAAAAGAGTAGTAGACGACGTTGTACGAGATCTTCAGTTTCTTGCCAATATCTCGCATGGAAAAGCCTTCATTTCTCAGAACAAGAATAGACTGACGAGTTTCAGAAGAAAGTGCTTTGTTTCTGTCCATTTTGAGCCTGTAATCGAACCCATAAATGCTGATGCTCCAGATACTCAACTAGTCTAAAGAAGGCCAGTTTTATTGCTTCTTTAAATCGGCACTACAGTTATCAGCTGTGCTAACATAATTGCAAAAAGGTTCTCTCATGATCAATTAGCCTTTTAAAATGCTAAACTTGGATTAGCTAACACAACGTGCCATTGGAACACAGGTGTGATGGTTGCTGATAGTGGGCCTCTGTACGCCTATGTAGATATTCCATTAAAAATCAGCCGTTTCCAGCTACAATAGTCATTCACAACATTAATGTCATCACTATTTCCAATCAATATTATGTTATTTTAATGGACAAAAAATATTGCTTTTCATATATAAACTCACTGTCAACTGCATTTATTTTCAGCAAACTTCACTCTGCCACCAAGGCACCTGCAAGTTCCCGGACATTTCTGTGTGTGTGGGGGGGGGGGGGGGGGTAGCCTTCAACCTACTTATACAACAGGTCCCAGATGTGCTCAATGGGATTGAGATCCGGGCTCTTCGCTGGCCATGGCAGAACACTGACATTCCTGTCTTGCAGGAAATCACGCACAGAACGAGCAGTATGGCTGGTGGCATTGTCATGCTGGAGGGTCATGTCAGGATGAGCCTGCAGGAAGGGTACCACAGGAGGGAGGAGGATGTCTTCCCTGTAACACACAGCGTTGTGATTGCCTGCAATGACAACAAGCTCAGTCCGATGCTGTGACATTCCGCCCCAGACCACAACGGACCCTCCACATCGATCAGCTGTTCATCCTGTCTCCTGTAGCGCTGTCTTAGGCGTCTCACAGTACAGACATTGCAATTTATTTCCCTGGCCACATCTGCATTCCTCATGCAGCATGCCTAAGGCATGTTCACGCAGATGAGCAGGGACCCTGGGCATCTTTCTTTTTGGTGTTTTTCAGAGTCAGTAGAAAGGCCTCTTTAGTGTCCTAAGTTTTCATAACTGTGACCTTAATTGCCTACCGTCTGTAAGCTGTTTGTGTCTTAACGACCGTTCCACAGGTGCATGTTCATTAATTGTTTATGGTTCATTGAACAAGCATGGGAAACAGTGTTTAAACCCTTTACAATGAAGATCTGTGAAATTATTTGAATATTTACGAATTATCTTTAAAAACAGGGTCCTGAAAAAGGGAAGTTTCTTTTTTTGCTGAGTTCATCTATCTATCTATCTATATACAGTGGGGAGAACAAGTATTTGACACAGCCGATTTTGCAGGTTTTCCTACTTAAAGTATGTAGAGGTCTGTAATTTTGTATCATAGGTACACTTCAACTGTGAGAGACGGAATCTAAAACAAAAATCCAGAAAATCACATTGTATGATTTTTAAGTAATTAATTTGCATTTTATTGCATGACATAAGTATTTGATACATCAGAAAAGCAGAACTTAATATTTGGTACAGAAACCTTTGTTTGCAATTACAGATGTATGCATTTCACACACACACACACACACACACACACACACACACACACACACACACACACACACACACACACACACACACACACACACACACACACACACACACACACACACACACACACACACACACACTCGAGTGGCAGGACTAATGTAAAAGGCATATAACCCATAGGGTGGGACAGGACTAGGGGTGTAAAGGGTACATGAATTCGTACCGATGGTTCGGTCCGCACTGTGAACCCTAATTAATACCTACCAAAAATGTACAAAATAAAAACAAGGCCACTAGGCTATGCTGCGTTCTAGGCCTTGAGTAAATCGGAGGTGAAAACATGCCAGGCTATTCCCTTAACTAGAGACTATGCACAAGGTGTAAAATTCTATTCTTAAATGACGCATTCCAAAAACTGTCCTTTTGTGAGGCGCAGCTGGGAACTAGTTCTATATGATGTCGAGTAGCGGGGTGGATAAACCAGAATTGGAGGATCTTCAATTGTCCTTTAAAAATCACCCGTTTGGGAACATTTTAGCATCCCAGAAGATAACCAAAGATGTACAGAGAGTTGTGGATCAAACGTTAAACAGTGTGTTGCCACGCTCAACAACAATAGCCTTTGCAGCTGCCAACACCTCACACATGTTGACCCATGTCACGCAGACATCACCCCAGTACACCGGAGCAAGACTGGCACGAAAAGAAACAGCATCTTCTCCCCTCTGAATTCAAGCAGCCCTTGGCAGCTGATTCTGACCGGGACAGAATAAATTACAAGAGTAGGCTATGTTTAAATATTTTTAAAAGTCTTTGGTTTATAGCCCCGGATATGAGGGTCGTCCGAGTTTGGCCGGGGTAGTCTGTCATTGTAAATAAGAATTTGTTCTTAACTTGCCAAGTTAAATAAAAAATGCTTCTAAACAAATAACTGAGTTCATAAACCACATGAATAGATTGCTTTTTATAAATACTGTTTTGTTGTTGCATTTAACTGCCGAAAATGCTGTACTAGAGGCCATTTCCTTAGTAGATGAGGTCACCATGAGTAAATCGCCAGTTTGAGAGCTTTTCAAGTGTTTTTTCCCCCAGTCGTATGTGGTAGATTCCCACTTGGTTACGAACGCACCATGACACTGCCTCCAGTGCCAGATGCACACTTGTGACCCTCATAAAGGAGGCGTGTTTGTAGCACGGTGGGGTAATGTGATTGGGCTGTCACTTTTTTTAAATTTAACCTTTAACTAGGCAAGTCAGTGAATAACAAATTCTTAATTAGAATGACGGTCTATCCTGGCCAAACCCTCCCCTAACCAAGAACGACGGACGACAATGGGCCAATTGTGTGCCGTCCTATGGGATGACAGCATAACAGCTGTACTTTTAGTTTATGGTTGACACACCTTGTTGGACATTAGCCAAAATGGCATTTCTCAACTAGTTCAAACCACATGAATTCATCCAACTTTTATTTACGACTTAAATTCCCACCTCCCACATGGTTACAAACGCAGCATCAGAATGGAAACTTGAGAGGCCTAACATGTTGATCCGGTCACAACAACAATGCAAGGAACACTGTGAACGCTGAACATTGTGAATGGCATTTAACTTTCCCCAAAACTGCAACATGTACAAAACCATGGGTTTGGTGAACCGTTACACTCCTAGGCAGAACTAATGTAAAGACAGACCCTTTAACCTTCTCCACTTGGTTTATAAACCATCTTGTATCCACAAGACAGTTGGTCCTCATCAATCAACGTAAATGAGGCCAGAATAAAACCAAATCAGGGCTGTGTTTAGGGCTCCATTGATCATGTGCAGCTGTGCCAAACTGCAGCACAAAGCGTTGCCGAGCGACAGCTGAATTATGCAAGGACCAGGGGTGGTCAATGACGCAAGTACTGAATTCATTTAACCAGGCTAGCCTCGTTAAGACAACTTTTTGTTGTTGTTATTGACAGAAATGCAGTACTAAAAAGAAGATCTCCTCTTGGCCCCACTCACAAGGTCGGGCCCCTTTAAACAACTATGTAACGTGCTGATTGTCGAAGATATGGGACCGATTTTGACATTAATAATATATAGTATTTAGCAGACTTCTTTAAATCCAAAGTGACATAGTGCTGTGTGCATTCAGTTCACATATGGGTGGTCCCGGGAATCTAACCCACTATCATGGCATTGCAAGCACCATGCTCTACCAACTGAGAAACAGACGACCATTTTGTATTTATTAAATTATCCCCATTAGCTGCTGCCAAGACAGCAACTACTCTTCCTGGGGTCCCGCAAAATTATGGCAGTAAAAACATTACAATAAATTCATTACAGAATCCACAACACACTTAAGTGTGTGCCCTCAGGCCCATACTCCACTACCACATATCTACAACGCAAAATCCATGTGAACGTGTGTGTAGTGCGTATGTTATCATGTGTGTCTACTGTATGCATGTGTCTGTGCCTATGCTTGTGTTACTATTTGTTTATTCATTTAACCTTTAATTAGGCAAGTCAGTTAAGAACAAATTCTTATTTACATCTATTGAGCAAAAAGCTTTTAAAAATTAAAACCCATCCTCCACTCTCTCATTTGTAAATGGATTTTATGGCATCTGCTAGCCTTTGTACGGACAGACAGTCTGGCTCTCCACCTTTAATGACATCTGACCCTGAGACTAAGGAGGAAAACTAGTCTATAGGCTGCAGTAAAAGATGAAAGGGAATTAAAGCATTTGAGGCAGACCTTAATCCAGGATACTATCCTAGTACTACACCCATCCAACTCAAAAAACACCTTTAAATGTACTTATCTCACTGAGGGACAAGTTTCAATTAAACCAGAGGTAAGGGGGAAGTATCTTTCTTTAATGTTTCTTAACTGGATTGAACACAGAAGGAAAATCAGAAAGATGTAATATTCTAAACAAATCCTCTCACCTCCACCACCATCTTTAATGACAACTGACACTAGGACCAAAGGGGAAGACAATTCTATAGGGTGCAGTAAAGATGAAAAAGAAATGGAATGGTTCAAATTACAGGGGGTCTGGGTAGTGGATACATGACCTTGGGGGGGCGGCTAAAATAATGTAAGAATGGATTACTCCCTTCAAAAAGAACAAGTAAAAGATTGACGTCAGGCACCTCTAAAGAAATCCGCACCGCACTCATTATCTTACACCACACCCAGGTAAAAGTCGCCCCCACACCCAGGTAAAAGTCGCCCCCACACCCAGGTAAAAGTCGCCCCCACACCCAGGTAAAAGTCGCCCCCACACCCAGGTAAAAGTCGCCCCCACACCCAGGTAAAAGTCGCCACCACACCCAGGTAAAAGTCGCCCCCACACCCAGGTAAAAGTCGCCCCCACACCCAGGTAAAAGTCGCCCCCACACCCAGGTAAAAGTCGCCCCCACACCCAGGTAAAAGTCGCCACCACACCCAGGTAAAAGTCGCCCCCACACCCAGGTAAAAGTCGCCCCCACACCCAGGTAAAAGTCGCCCCCACACCCAGGTAAAAGTCGCCCCCACACCCAGGTAAAAGTCGCCCCCACACCCAGCTAACTCAAAGTTTAATAAAGTGTTTCTCAGTCTATGTCCATCCTTTTGTTAGTTCTTGGAGGTTTGTTACTGAAATACCTTTAATGCAGGGAAACAATGCGTTTTACCTCATTTCTATCAGCATGTTAAGTGTGCAACCAGATGGAGAAACAAAACAACTCTAGATCACCTTTACTCCACACACAGAGACGCGTACAAAGCTCTCCCTCGCCCTCCATTTGGCAAATCTGACCATAAAAATATCCTCCTGATTACATGCAAAAACTAAAGCAGGAAGTACCAGTGACTCAGTCTATAAAAAAGCAGATGCTAAGCTACAGGACTGTTTTGCTAGCACAGACTGGAATATGTTCCAGGATTCTTCTGATGGCATTGAGGAGTACACCACATCAGTCACTGGATTCATCAATAAGTGCATTGATGAAGTCGTCCCGAAAAGTGACTGTACGTACATACCCTAACCAGAAGCCATGGATTACAGGCAACATCCGCACTGAGCTAAAGGGTAGAGCTGCTGCTTTCAAGGAGCAGGACTCTAACCCGGAAGCTTATAAGAATGGATGACAAAGGAACACCTATGTGAGAATGATGTTCATTGACTACAGCTCAGCGTTCAACACCATAGTGCCCTCAAAGCTCATCAATAAGCTAAGGACCCTGGGACTAAACACCCCTCTACAACTGGATCCTGGACTTCCTAACAGGCAACCCCAGGTGGTAAGGGTAGGCAACAGCACGTCTGCTACACTGATCCTCAACACGGGGGCCCCTCAGAGGTGCGTGCTCAGTCCCCTCCTGTACTCCCTGTTCACTCATGACTGCATGGCCAGGCACGACTAACACCATCATTAAGTTTGCCGATGACAACAGTGGTAGGCCTGATCACTAACAACGACGAGACGGACTATAGGGAGGAGGTCAGAGACCTGGCCGTGTGGTGCCAGGACAACAACCTCTCCCTCAACGTGATCAAGAGAAAGGAGATGATTGTGGACTACAGGAAAAGGAGGACGGAGCACGCCCCCATTCTCATCGACGGGTGGAGCAGGTTGAGAGCTTCAAGTTCCTTGGTGTCCACATCACCAACAAACTAACATGGTCCAAGCACACCAAGAGAGTTGTGAAGAGGGCACGACAAAACCTATTCCCCCTCAGGAGACTGAAAATATTTGGCATGGGTCCTCAGATCCTCAAAAAAGTTCTACAGCTGCACCATCGAGAGCATCCTGACTGGTTGCATCACTGCCTGGTATAGCAACTGCTAATCATTTTATCATCTTCATCAGTATTTACTGATACTTACAGTTGCAGTTGCTAGCTAGCTTGCTTTGGCTCACATTAGCTATTAGCTGTGTACAAGCCCAGGGGATTGTTTGAAAGAGAAACTCACATCTACTACTATGAGAGTGTACAGTCGTGGCCAAAAGTTATGAGAGTGACACAAATAATAATTTTGAAAAAAGTCTGCTGCCTCAGTGTGTATGATGGAAATTTGCATATACTCCAGAATGTTATGAAAAGTGATCAGATGAATTGCAATTCATTGCAAAGTCCCTCTTTGCCATGCAAATTAATTGAATCCCCCAAAAACATTTCCACTGCATTTCAGCCCTGCCACAAAAGGACCAGCTGACATGTCACTGATTCCCTCGTCGTGTTGACGAGGGCAAGGCTGGAGATCACTCTGTCATGTTGATTGAGTTCGAATAACAGACTGGAAGCTTCAAAAGGAGGGTGGTGCTTGGAATCATTGCTCTTCCTCTGTCAATCATACTTACCTGCAAGGAAACACGTGCCGCTATCATTGCTTTGCACAAAAAGGGCTTCACAGGCAAGGATATTGCTGCCAGTAAGATTCTACCTAAATCAACCATTTATCGGATCATCAAGAACTTCAAGGAGAGCGGTTTAATTGTTGTATAGAAGGCTTCAGGGCACCCAAGAAAGTCCAGCAAGTGCCAGGACCGTCTCCTAAAGTTGATTCAGCAGCTGGATTGGGGCACCACCAGTACAGAGCTTGCTCAGGAATGGCAGCAGGCAGGAGTGAGTGCATCTGCACGCACAGTGAGGTGAAGACTTTTGGAGGATGGCCTGGTGTGAAGAAGGGCAGCAAAGAAGCCACTTCTCTCCAGGAAAAACATCAGGGACAGACTATATTCTGCAAAAGGTACATAGATTGGACTGCTGAGCACTGGGGTAAAGTCATTTTCTCTGATGAATCCCCTTTCCGATTGTTTGGGGCATCCGGAAAAAGCTTGTCCGGAGAAGACAAGGTGATCGCTACCATCAGTCCTGTGTCATGCCAACAGTAAAGCATGCTGAGACCATTCATGTGTGGAGTTGCTTCTCAGCCAAGGGAGTGTGCTCACTCACAATTTTGCCTAAGAACACAGCCATGAATAAAGAAGGGTACCAACACATCCTCCGAGAGCAACTTCTCCCAACCATCCAGGAACAGTTTGGTGACAAACAATGCCTTTTCTAGCACGATGGAGCACCTTGCCATAAGGCAAAAGTGATAACTAAGTGGCTCGGGGAACAAAACATCAATATTTTGGGTCCATGGCCAGGAAACTCCCCAGACCTTAATCCCTTTGAGAACTTGTGGTCAATCCTCATGAGGCGGGTGGACAAACAAAAACCCACAAATTCTGACAAACTCCAACCATTGATTATGCCATAATGGGCTGCCATCAGTCAGGATGTGGCCCAGAAGTTAATTGACAGCATAACAGGGCGGATTGCAGAGGTCTTGAAAAAGAAGGGTCAACACTGCAAATATTGACTCTTTGCATCAACTTCATGTAATTGTCAATAAAAGCCTTTGACACTTATGAAATGCTTGTAATTATACTTCAGTATTCCATAGTAACATCTGACAAAAATATCTAAAGACACTGAGGCAGCAAACTTTGTGAAAATTAATATTTGTGTAGATTTTCAAAACTTTTGGCCACGACTGTACTCCCTTATTTCTGCTTATCATCACGTGTTATAAAATGACAACAATGCCTTGCTAGCTGACTTACTTCTCCATTGTCGAAGCACAGTTTCCTGAAGCATTCTGCCCTGTTCTGAAAGAACTCCCTGGGTGTACCATCATGCTGTGGATGTTTGGTCAGGACATGTCGTTATATTAACTTGTTCCCTTTGACTCATTACTAAGCACTTCCCCGCACATAACACATTGTGGGCGCCCCTCGTTATTTCTCAAAGTTTGTATAAAACCAAGAGAGAGAAACTCATTGCTGTATTTACGTTTCATGATGATTGAGCTCAGTCAGAACTTGTGGCTAGCTTGAGTCAATTTGATGACAGCGGTGAGTGATGGCGAGTGGGAATGACAAGTCAGTGGCTGACAGCGCATCATCTGCTGCTGAACGACAGCGGTGGAGCGTGTAGCGTGTGTCGCGGAGGGATCTTCAGGAAAACGGCAGGAAAAAAATAGTCGGTAAACCGCGAAACACACGGGCATCTCCCACTCCCACAGCTGCCAAACTGTTGCTAAGCAGAGACTGTTGCTAAGCAGAGACTGTTGCTAAGCAGAGAGCGCACTGAACAGTGAGCACAGTTGCACTTGGCCAAATCAATTCCAGTAATCAATGAAATAGTTATACATTTACTCTGAAACGTTGCGGCCCACCATTAACAGGTCCGCGACCCACACTTTAAGAAAGGCTGCTCTAATTAAATGGATACCCAGACTACTTGCACTACTCAGTTACCTCGACTAACCGGTGCCTCCGCACATTGACTTTGTTATCAACCTACCGGGGTGTTTAAAAACACTACAGGTACAAGATCATCCACATGTATCGATCACATTTTTACTAATACTGTTGAACTTTGTTCTAAAGCTGTATCGGTACCCATTGGATGCAGTAATCACAATATAGTGGCTATATCCAGGAAAGCCAAAGTTCCAACAGCTGGGCCTAAAATAGTGTATAAGAGATCATACAAAAGATTTTGCTGTGACTCTTACGTGGATGATGTTAAAAATATTTGTTGGTCTGATGTGATTAATGAGGAGCATCCAGACACTGCACTTATTGTATTTATGAAATTGCTTCTTCCAATTATTGATACACATGCACCTGTTAACAGTTCTAACAGTCAGTTTCTTAAGGCTCCATGGATTGATGAGGAATTGAAAAACTGTATGGTTCAAAGAGATGGGGCAAAAGGAGTGGCTAATAAGTCTGAATGCACATCTGACTGGCTGACTTACTGCAAATTGAGGAATTTTGTGTGAAAAAAAGAATAAACTTTATTATGAAGCTAAGATCAATGATATAAAGAAAGATGGAAAAAAACTTGAGTACTTTAAATGAAAATATGGGCAGAAAGACAAATTCAACACCATCTTTCATCGAATCAGATGGCTTATTCATCACAAAACCATTTGATGTTGCCAATTATTTTAATGATTATTTCATTGGCAAAGTGGGCAAACTTAGGCAGGAAATACCCACGACAAACAGTGAGAAATTATATTCATGTATAAAAAAACAATGAAAGAATAGCCATGCAAGCTTGAATTTTGTCACGTTAGTGTGGGAGATGTTGAAAAATAATTGTTCACGATCAATAATGACAAGCCTCCTGCCATTGAAAACTTAGATGGAAAGCTACTGAGGATGGTAGCTGCCTCTATAGCCACTCCTATCTGTCATATCTTTAATCTGAGCCGAGAGGAAAGTCTTTGTCCTCAGGCCTGGAACGAAGCCAAAGTAATTCCGCTACCCAAGAGTGGTAAAGTGGCCTTTACTGGTTCTAACAGCAGACCTATAAGCTTGCTGCCAGCTCTTAGCAACCTGTTGGAAAAAAATTGTGTTTGACCAAATACAATGCTATTTCTCTGTAAACAAATTAACAACAGACTTTCAGCATGCTTACAGAGAAGGGCACTCAGCATGTACTGCACTGACACAAATGACTTATGATTGGTTGAAAGACATTGATAATAAGAAGATTGTGGGAGCTGTACTGTTAGATTTCAGTGAGCCTTTGATATTATGGACCATAACCGGTTGTTAAAAAAAACTTGTGTTATGGCTTGTCAACCTCTGCCATATCGTGGATTCAGAGCTATGTATTCAATAGAACCCTTCAATAAAGGGTTTTCTTTAATGGCAGCTCTCTAGGCCCTCTACTCTTTTCTATTTTTACCAATGACCTGCCACTGGCATTAAACAAAGCATGTGTCCATGTATGCTGATGATTCAACCATATACGCATCGCAACCACAGCTAGTGAAGTCACTGAAACCCTTAACAAAGAGTTGCAGTCTGTTTTGGAATGGGTGGCCAGTAATAAACTGGTCCTGAACATCACTAAAACTAAGAGTATTGTATTTGGTAGAAATCATTCCTTAAGTACTAGACCTCAGCTGATTCTGGTAATAAATGGTGTGGCTGTTGAACAAGTTGAGGAGACTAAATTACTTGGCGTTTACTTAGATTGTAAACTGTCATGGTCAAAACATATAGATTCAATGGTTGCAAAGATGGGGAGAGGTCTGGCCATAATAAAGAGATGCTCCGTTTTTTTTGACACCACACTCCACAAAGCAAGTCCTGCAGGCTCTAGTTTTGACTAATCTTGATTATTGTCCAGTCGTGTGGTCCAGTGCTGCAAGGAAAGACCTAGTTAAGCTGCAGCTGGCCCAGAACAGAGCTGCACGTTTTGCTCTTAATTATAATCAGAGGGCTAATATTAATACTATGCATGTCAGTCTCTCTTGGCTATGAGTTGAGGAGAGACTGACTGTATCACTTCATTTTATAAGAAACATTAATGTGTTGAAAATCTCAAATTATTTGCATAGTCAACTTACACACACACTTATCCCACCAGACATGCCACCAGGGGTCTTTTCATAGTCCCCAAATCCAGAACAAATTCAAGAAAACATACAGTATTATACATAGCACTTATTGCATGGAACTTCCATCTCATATTGCTCAAATGAACAGCAAACCTGGTTTCAAAAAACAGATAAAGCAACACCACACGGCACCACTCCCCTATTTGACCTAGATAGTTTGTGTGTATGTATTGATATGTAGGCTACGTGTGCCTTTTTAAAAATCAATCAATCAAATGTATTTATAAAGCCTTTCTTACATCAGCTGATATCTCAAAGAGCTGTACAGAAACCCAGCCTAAAACCCCAAACAGCAAGCAATGCAGGTGTAGAAGCACGGTGGCTAGGAAAAACTCCCTAGAAAGGCCAGAACCTAAGAAGAAACCTAGAGAGGAACCAGGCTATGAGGTGTGGCCAGTCCTCTTCTGGCTGTGCCGGGTGGAGATTATAACAGAACATGGCCAAGATGTATGTATGTAGATCTGTCCTTGAGCTGTTCTTGTCTAATTATGTTCTGTATAATGTTTCATGTTTTGTGTGGACCCCAGGAAGAGTAGCTGCTGGCTAATGGGGATCCTAATTAAAATATCAAATACCGGTACCCCCTGCATATAGCCTCGCTATTGTTATTTTACTGCTGCTCTTTAATTATTTGTTACTTTACATTTCTTATTTTTTTAGGTATTTTTCTTAACTGCATTGTTGATTCAGGGCTTGTAGGTAAGCATTTCACTGTAAGATCTACACCTGTTGTGTTCGGCGCATGTGACAAATACAATTTGATTTGATTGCCACCCCCCCCCAAAAAAATGTATTTGGTGTCATATTCATCCACAAATACTAGTCTCCCACTTTATGGCCTATCACATCTCACTCTGAACCAGCTGCTTCCAGTAGTTCCCATTCATTCAACAGTGTCTTGGACAGAGGCCAAGGCTACTTAGCTCTGCCAAGAACCCTTCTGTGTGAAGAGTGTGGAGGGTACCCTCCCAAACAGCACCCTATTCCCTATATAGTGCACTACTTTTGACCAGAGTCCATGTAGAAAGTAGTGCACTATATAAGGTATAGGGTGACATTTGGGACGTAAACAAGAAGAAGTCACACTAGCCGAAAGGAGAAGGTGGGAAAACCCCTGGAGCGTCCGGCTGAATAAACTCCCCTCCTGTTGGGCTAGTGGCCAGGAAGACACGATGACAAAGAAGAAAGTGGGAAAATAACCTCCTCTCCCCTTCCTGTTAGGCTAGCTGCCGGGAGAACACAGTTCTCTGTGCTCTCTGCCTGACCTCTACATGTGAAGAAACAGGAAGCAGAAGCAGTGCAGGCTGTCTGTGTGCTACAAGCAATGCCAAAGTCATGAGTTCATGTCCAATAAGGATCACACCCCTACTAAAAAACGCATTAATCTCAGTGTGCTGGCCAGCTATTCCATTTATGTTAACAGCTCATCAAGAGAATATAAAAATGTAGGCTTTATGCAATCACTCTAGTCTACCAAGTCATTTTGGATAAAAACACAGTTTTGCTAAAGTGGGACATTGTATGTTACTATATTATTTTAGCAGCAGGAGCAGAGATGGCCGTGTGCCAGTGTTCGGGTCCTTGACTCTCAGTGTGAGTGGGTCAACAGAGAGCAAGGAGGGATGGAAACAAAACAACAGAAAAAGAAGAAGAAAAAAAGATGGCCCTTCCTCCTCCCCTCACTGTGAAGCATCATACAAGTTTCATATGGAGCCAGTCATTAAAAGTGACTGCATACCACTTCGCAGTAGGCAAACAGTAGATAATAGCCTGTTTTTACATAGAACTGCTGTGATCAATGGAGGGAAAAAAAAGAAGAAAAAAAAACTCCATGAACACTTTTGTAACATGGTAAAGTGTGTGGATTCAATATTATGTCTGCTGCTGGGCTGTTTGCTGCACATGGGACACCTAATGCTAATTTCTCGGTAAAGCATACACACCACCAGTGTCTTCGTGGTTTAGGCTACCCATTCCCCGTAGAGACCCAGTCCCCGTAGAGACCCAGTCCCCGTAGAGACCCAGTCCCCGTAGAGACCCATTCCCCGTAGAGACCCAGTCGCCGTAGAGACCCAGTCGCCGTAGAGACCCAGTCCCCGTAGAGACCCATTCCAATGTTCTTCAAGTGGAAGTAGATCACACTCCTGGCTTTTGGAATGTAAAATCTTACCACAAAACATTTATATAGTGTAAGGGGTTGAAGGGTGAAATACAACTTACTTGTTTGTATGGTCCATCATCAAAGCTCCAATCTCCAAATCCATTGGATGATGTGAAGGGGTGTTGTTCTGTGGTAGACTGCTCCTTCTCCTCAGACTCTTGCTTTAGATTCATAGGAAGGGAAGCGGCGCTGTGTTGAGCAGCCGCTGACGGAGAGGTCGAATACAGAGGAAAAGAAGATAAGGAACTATCCTGTTGGAGTGGAGACATCTTTGTCATGTGGCCACCATCATCATCCTCCTCACTGTTCTCTTCTTCATATGCCATCCTTTCTTCTTCCTCATCTTCTTCCTCTGACCCTTCACCTCCCAGTTCCTCTTCTCCGTTCTCCCTATGCACAACACGTTGAGTGTTGCTGTTACTACCACCAGCCTCGGTCTGTTGCTGACCCATCTGAGGGGTCCTTCCTGTCCCGGTTCCTTCCACCCGTTTGCCCAGGAAGGCAGAGTCCAGGGGGACTCCAGTGTTCCGGGTCGCAGTTACGTGTTTAATGAACATCATTTGAGCCTGGCGGAGGTGTTTCTCCTGCCGGTCCATCTCCAGCTTGGCCTCCTGTTGTCTCTGGAGCTGCTCCATCACAGCCTCTAGTCTGACACCAACAGGGCTACCCAGACCCAGACCCCCCCCAGCCTCCTGCGATAGGTTGGGCTGTAGGGAGACGAAAGGAACGAAATGTAGAGAGTAAATATATTGTAAACAGATATCTTATTTTTCCCCCACAGATGTAAGGAAGTAAAAATATTGTACAAAAAAGATACATTATGGAATTTATAGACTAGAGATAAACAATGTACACACAGATACATTGTAGAGGCCATCATTTTAAATAACAATTTGTTCTTAACTGACTTGCCTAGTTAAATAAATGTTCAATTTAAAAATATATATATATATATAATAATTAAGATTTTCCCCAAAGATAGAATATCTTATTTGTATAGTTATGTAGTTTATGGCTGGGTGTTACAGGGGTGTAAGCTTTTTCTATATGTGGGGTTCTGGGTAGCCAGCAGATCCAACCTGCTTGGTTACAGCTGCACCAGGGTCGGACAGCATTCCTATGTATATTAAGACAGGGTTTCCCAAACTCGTCCCTGCCCCCCTGAGTGCACATTTTGGTGTTTGCCCCAAGCACTACACAGACAATTCAAAGAATCAAAGCTTGATGATGAGTTGGTTATTTGAATCAGCTGTGTAGTGCTAGAGCAAAATAAATAAAGAATAGCACAATATGTGTCTCTGAAGATGTTCCTCAATCCAAGGATGAGAAATGCATTGTCACACCGTAAAGATTAAACTGCTAGCTTAAATATAGCACATTTGGAATAATGGGCCAATTCAGATTCCAATGCATATCTCATCCCTGGATTGAGGTACATTTTCCTAGCCATATCTCACAATGGCTACTCAATGTCTTAATGTACACAGGAATGCTGTCTGCCCCTAGTGCAGCCAGTAAGCAAGCAGGACGGATCTGCTGGCTAGGGTTCTGCTGCTTCAACCACTCCACTTCAGAATTTTACCTACACAATGTATGGCCAGCTGTTAACATATAGGTCTATAAGTTAACCTGAAAGAAAATGGCGGCAGTGGAAGAGTCAACACCGTTTCTATAATTGACTTTTCTTTTCAGCATGTTCCAAGTTATTTAAAAACCGTGCAAGGGGAGGCATGTTTTGTTTGATAAACAGGGGCAGTTACCTACCACACGGTATTATGCCCAATAAGACATCAAAAGGGAAAATATGATTAATTTAATATTATTTATTAAACCAAATTGGTTAGATAAAATAGGCCCCTATCGAAATGACCGTTAGTACAGTCCCCAATTATGTTTTGTTTTTTTATAAATAGGATGCACTGGCACGTGGATGGCTCAAACAAACTTATTGTTGAGAAAAATACATCTCACGCCTGGTCTAAATTACATTTAAACAATGCCAACAGATTAATTTACAATTATGATTGATCTACAAAGTATTATAAAGGTGAATGGAAGACATGTCGTCGAATGTTTATTTCACGAGATTTCATCGACAACAATGTATCAATCTACAACTTTCCAAAAGGTGATATCTTCTGCTCCGTGGTGATGGTAAAGCAAACATGACGTGTACAACAGTCGCCTAGTTTTCCAAAGTAGTGCCTCAATCATGTTTAAACACGTATAGGAATAAGGTAAACAATTCGCCGACCAGGTAACAAAATGTCGTCCCATCATGGTTTATAAAATATTAGTTTCAAAAGTGTAAAACTACATATCACTTTCACGATTGTTGCCCAATTTGTTACAGTATCTAACTAAATGGGGCACGGTGCCAAAGGAAACCGTCAGTCAGCAGCGAACTGACTCGGATCGAAACTCACCATTTGCGATTTCGAGTTTTCCATCCTCCCCTCAGCTTCCCAATTTAACCTTCTTTTCCACTCGTTCTCTCTCCTACGTAAATCAGTTTATATGCCAATATAGTTTATTATGATAAACTTTCGGTTGAAATCCATATAACGGTTGTGATAGGAAGATTGGCGAGGCCAGTGTAGGGTAAATGCCGGGCCTCACCTCCCTGACCGCAGCCTGAACATAAAAAACCCACCCTAGTCTTGATTGTCTTTGCCTGTATAGGTTAGTAGTCTACTACACCCCCACAGTAACAAGAGAAGGCCCGCCCTACTTGAAAAGTGGTGCCTCTTCGTTTGCAACATTATGGTGTTGGTCAATTCTTACCACAGTGCTCCTCAGAAAGCAAAGTGAAATACTTTTCACTATGAATAGTATTTATAGAATAAATGACGCAACTGTAGCCTGCTATGTGAAGCTGTTTTTCATAGTATAGTTTATATCCAACTAACCAACACCGTCAACAATACATGTATCTATGGGTGATCAACGTATTTTGTACGTGTGGCAGGGTTAGTTGCGTTCCCACTTGACTCTGCAGAAATATGTATTCAATGTTTATGTATTCCTATTGGTTGGTTGAATTTACATATCAAAAAGGTGTTATGCCATTGGTCATGCTTGCAGATTAGGGGAGATCGCGAACATAAATTCTTCCCCGTCTGATATTGACATGCATGCAGTCGGTCACGTTCTGAAATACTGTATTATATTCGCATATTTACAATGTGTATGAATTCACTATGTACATGTCCTGATGTTTATATGTATGGTACCTGTTAGGTGTTGGGGGCGTCCTGAGATGTGCTTTTTGTATGTTATTGCTGTAAGAGCGAGTTAGCTTAGCATGCTGTAATTGTAATGGTCACATTAGCTCCCTGCTAATTCAGTTATTTCCATGCCAACAGACTAATCTACAACCATCAACATACTGTTGCCCCGCTCATCTAACGTGCTACTTACTTCCTTGTGTATATCATCAGAAGAAACACCAATCAACTGGGCCCACTGGCTAGACAGTCATTTCTTTAAAAACAATGCTAGGAAGTACGATCACATGTTACACTGGTGCAGAGACCAGACAGCGTTATCAATGTCTTTGCATTGCATATTTCTATACCATCAAACTATAACCATACCATGTTTATGCAATAACGCTTTGAATAATTGTGTATATGCCTACAATCCATATCTAGATCTGTTCTTTGGCCATGTTGATGTAGTCTCCATTTTATAATGGAGGCCATACATGCGCTTCAGCGTGATGAGCGCATATAAAAGGTCATGGTTTATACAGAATATAGTTAATGTCAAATTGAAGTCGAACGTGGATTTTCTTTGGTGCATTTTAGTTAAACGCTTTTCCTAACGTTAACTTAATTATCCTAACCGGCTTTAAAAAAGTGCATTATGGTAAATTCTGACAAACTATACTCTAGTCAAAACCGCATATAAAAATCTGTTACAGTACTTATCAAATTCAGGACTCGATTCTGCTCCCTGGTGGCATAGACATACTATAACATGACGGACTGCATCACCAGTTGCTATAGTCACGGTAGTGCAGTGCAAGAGTATTTCGTTTAGTAGTGGGCTTATACGTTCTCCGGTGCTATAGTGCTACTCGAATGCAATATATGGAATTAAAACATTGTAAAGAAAATCATTCAGGCCAGGATGGACGGAGGATCTCAGAGACCATGGACAGAGGAAGAAGCGAAGTGAGAGGTTTCTCTGCCCAAAATGTATCCACGAAAATAAACCCCAAAGCAGTGGTGGAAAAAGTACTCAGTAGTCACAAGATAATCTTAATAGAAAATAACTCAAGTAAAATACTACTTGAGTAAAAGTATTTGGTTTTAAAAATACTTTAAGTATAAAAAGTAAATGGAATTGCTAAAATGTTTGTTTTAATTTTAAACTGCATTGTTGGTTAAGGGCTTGTAAGTAAGCGTTTCACTGTAAGGTTGTCACCTGTTGTATTTGGCGCATGTTACAAATACAAATTAATAAAAGTATAAATCATTTCAACTTCCTTATATATTAAGCAAACCAGACAGCACACATTTATGTTATTTTTATTGACGAATAGCCAGGGGCACACGCCAACACTCAGACATAATTTACAAAAGAAGCATTTGTGTTTAGAGTCCGTCAGATCAGATGCAGTAGAGATGACCAGGGATGTTGTCTTGATAAGTGAGAATAGGACCATTTTCCTGTCAAAATGTAACGAGTACTTTTGGGTGTCACGGAAAATGTATGGAGTAAAAGTACATTATTTTGTTTAGGAATGTAGTGAAGTAAAAGTTGCCAAAAATATCAATATTAAAGTAGAAATACAAAAACATAAACTACTTCAGTAGTACTTTAAAATATTTTTATTTAAGTACTTTACAACACTGCCCAGAAGTGAGGAGTTTTGTATGGAGGTCAATGAGTGTCTTATTTGGTAAACACAAAAATTGAATTGCTCATTTGCTGCTTGAGGTTTATTTGATTTAATAGATGTTTGGAATGGTTAGGTTATAAATGCACTGAGTGGCTGCCCATGCTGTCACAGATGCTATAACAACACCGATACAAATGAGTCCTCTATCTATCTCTATGGCTCGGTCACCTTTCGCAACTTACCCAAAAACTAACTTGTCATCAGCCTGTTGTCAGAGAGACTAAATCACAGAAAATGCGTTTTAGCATGGACATTGCCAGAGGGCTTCTACCATTTTAAAGTAGTCAACTGGGTGGCGATTCCTGAGTTGAGCAGTCAGACAATGATGAAAATGGACTACTTTGAAATGGCTAGAATGGTCCTTGCAAATGGGTCCTAGACTTCCTGACAGACCGCACCCACCCCCTCAACGGTCAATTACAGTAACGGCCTACCAGGGAAGAGTGGGTTAAACTGCCTTGTTCAGGGGCAGAATTACAGATTTTTACCTTGTCAGCTCGGGGATTCGCTCCAGCAACCTTGCGGTTACTGGCCCAAAGCTCTTACCACTTGGCTACCTGCCGCCCCAGCAGACGTGAGGCATTTTGGTTAAATTGTGACTGATCTACAAATAATTAATAGTTCTTTATGACGCAAGGCAATCTGTAGTTCAGTCAATCGGCAATCACATAGGGCGGAGAACAATTGGCCCAGCATTGTCCGGGTTAGGGTTTGGCCGGTGTAGGCCATCTTTGTAAATAAGAATTTGTTCTTAACAGACTTCCCTAGTTACATTTAAAAACTGCAAGAAAATAATAATAATCACCTGCAATGTTGAAATGCAAACATATCTAAAATGATACCAAGAAGCACATTTGACACATAAAAAAAAAAAAAGTTTTTTTCCCCCTTTATTAGGTTCATCAATATTTTACAAGCAAAATAACTTAATAAAGGCCCAAATTAAATATTCACACATTATACGAGGCAAAGACGAAGTACAAGGTTCCCAGAGAGTCCCAGAGAGACAACAGCAGCCCAGAGAGTCCCAGAGACAACAGCAGCCCAGAGAAAACTAGGGAGGGAAAAATGATTTCAGTTAGAGAACAGGCCTGGACAGGTGTAAGCAAAATTGCTGCATTTCCACTAGGCCTATCTAAGGGTAATATACAAGATGGAGCCATCACCATATTGCTTACACCTATCCAATCCTCTAAGATCTATACAACTGCCTAGGGCGTCACTCATTTAGTCTTTAACTAGGTCCGAAGGGCCGCACTGAAAATTGGTTATATTTATTTGCTGTCAATTTGCCCAAAGATACTCCTTCACCCATTGGTTTTAGATTGTTTTATGCTCTGACTATCTAGCTTTCATTTCAGTGATTATCAGCAAGCTGGACACAGTAAAAAATAATAATTATAATTTCTACACCAGTTTCAATTCGGTTTTAGTTATTTTAAAGCATATTGAGTTTGTTCCCCCCCCCCCCCCAATACAAATATTATTTAAAATTACAAACAAAAAGTGTGGCGATTAGACCCTCCACAGGCTGAATCGGGCTGTATGTTTGACACCCCTGTCCTAGGCCTGTAGGGGTTCATTTGGCATTCAGGGTATAAAGACTGTTATAAACTGGGTGGTTCGAATGCTGATTGGCTGACAGCCGGTATATCAGACTGTATGACAAAACATTTATTTTTACTGCTCTAATTACGTTGTTAACCAGTTTATAATAGCAATAAGGCACCTCAGGGCTTTGCGGTACCACACCCCCTCGGCCCTTATTACAGTGCATGTCCATTGGATACCTACCGATCTATACTTAGTCCATGCCAAGCTCTTCAGGTGTAGAGATACCAAGCTCATCTAGTGTTGGTCGCAGCTCCTGAATTAAGTATGGGTAGATTTTTTTGTGGGGGCCAGATTTGTCCTGGGGAAAGAACATAAACCAACTGCTTTGAGAAAAATGTCAGGGACGATGTGTAGCAAAACATGATATATAAAAAGAGGTGCTGCAGCTTTTATGTTTTGCTTATTTCTGAGCAGAATGATTACAAAAAAATATATATAAAATTGGGAGTTTGTAATATACCTCATGTCCAGAGGAAAAATACAGAATAGGGGATAGACTAGTGACTAGGCCAGTCAAAGGGGTCATGCTGAAACATTGCCATTCAACACGTGTTCTTGTAGCACTGATTATCATTTTAAAGGTTCAGAGTAGCATCCTCCAACTCACCTTGACAGCCTCCAGGATACGCATGGCACTAGCCAGGTCATCTAACCTGCGGCAGGCTCGGAGGGCTGCTTCCAGGATCTTAGGCTCAGGCACCAGGTCGTATCCAATCAGCGTGTTCATCCCTGGACAAACAACGTCAGGTTAGTTACCACAGGATGATAGAAGAGGTCTACTTTTAACAACAGTTGCTTATTCAAAACTAATGACCGCAAGTCACTTGGTCTGTGAGACTCCAAAAGGATAGATTTGTTCACTCAAATCATTCCTTTAAAAATGTTTTGCTCATCTAGGGCACTGGTTCTGCCATACTACCATTACCCCCGGGGAAGACTCAGGGCAGAGGAAAATATGATTGGGGTTCAGTAACCAGAACAGGTTGAGCTTAGGGCTGGCATGGTGACCATCTGACCGCCACATCGGCAGTCACAAGTCATGACCGTTGAGTCATGGCAACTAGGCTTCTTCAAAATGCTCGGATGTCGCTGATGGTCATTCACAGCCTACAAAAACGTGCTGATGGCCTGGTACTCAGTGCTCTAATGTCCCTCTTATCTCTGACATCAAATGCTAATGAAATAAAAAATTAAAAAATTAAAAAAGAGCCCTGGCATTGAGTTGGAGCGTAATAGGAGCACCTGTTCAGTGAGAGCCAGCTCCTCATTGCTGGTTGATGCATGGATTTAAAATAACTTTCTATTAAAAGCCATGTTGTACAGTTTTTCTATAGGCTACGCAACTGAGAGAGAAAGTTGATGGGCCATATTAAAAAGATCACATCAGCGTTCTATAGGCTAGGCCCATCTATTTATTTCGCAACTTAGCTAATATTAATGAATTAATATTAATATCGCGTCGCTTCACGACAAGAGTAGCGTTCCTGGCTGGCATGAAAATGAACTGCAGGAAGAGAGTCCTCTATTCAAGTGCATACCTGTATTTTAGAAAAATGTTCCATCCTGAGAATAAATCACTTTATTCCCAGGTAACCCAGGATTTCCCGCCAAAACCGGAAGTGTCATTCAAAAGTATATAAATATGTCTGGATTTGATTAGAAATTTGATCGAAAATTCAAGCCTGATGCTCCCGGAGCCTAACGAGCCATACATGAAATACATTTTAGGAGTACTATATTAAAAAAATACATTTAATAATGAGCCCAAGGAAGCCCAAAGGATTGCGGCGTTATCCAATACATATGATAAAGGCTACTGCACATTACGCACGAGTGAAAAACATTAAAGCCCATAGATGGAGCTAGCTATATGTTCTCTTGGGTAAATCAATGAAACTATCTCCAGTAGGCTAATCTTTGAGTGAACTGTATTACTGTACTGTATTATACAGACTGGAATCATTTAAACCATGATAAAGCCAGTAGAAGCTAGCGAATTTGATTTTGAAATATAATAGGGCCTATTTGTATAATTAGTAGGCTGACATGTATGCACTGTGCATTCGGAAAGTATTCAGACCCCTTGACTTTTTACCCACATTGTTACGTTACAGCCTTACTCTAAAATAAATTACATGTATTTTTCCCCCCCTCTGTCTACACACAATACCCCCTAAATGACAAATCGAAAACAGGTTTAGAAATGTTTGCCCATTTATAAAAACTAAACAGAAATACTTAAATTTACTTAAGTATTCAGACCCTTTGCTATGAGACTTGAAATTGAGCTCAGGTGCATCCTGTTTCAATTGATCATCCTTGAGATATTTCTACAACTTGGGAGTCCACCTGCGGTAAATTAAATTGATTAGACAATTTGGAAAGGCACACACCGGTCTATATAAGGTCCCACAGTTGACAGTGCATGTCAAGAGCATAAACCAACCCATGAGGTCGAAGGAATTGTCCGTAGAGCTCCGAGACAGGATTGTGTCGAGGCACAGATCTGGGGAAGTGTACCAACATTTCTGCAGCATTGAAGGTCCAAGAACACAGTGACCTCCATAATTCTTAAATGGAAGTTTGAAACCACCAAGACTCTTCCTAAAGCTGCCCGCCCGGCCAAACTGAGCAATCTGGGGAAAAGGGCCTCGGTCAGGGAGGTGACCAAGAACCCAATGGTCACTCTGACAGAGCTCCAGAGTTCCTATGCGGAGATGGGAGAACCTTCCAGAAGGACAACCATCTCTGCAACACTCCACCAATCAGACCTTTATGTTAGAGTGGCCAGACGGAAGCCACTCCTCAGTAAAAGGCACGACAGCCCACTTGGAATTCGCCAAAAGACACCTAAAGGACTCTGACCATGAAACAAGATTCTCTGGTCTGACGAAACCAAGATTAAATCTTTGGCCTGAATGCCAAGCGTCACGCCTGGAAGAAACCTGACACCATCCCTACGATGAAGCATGTTGGTGGCAGCATCATGCTGTAGGGATGTTTTTCAGCGGCAGCGACTGGAAGACTAGTGCAGGATCGAGGGAAAGATTAATGGAGCAAGGTGCAGAGAGATCCTTGATGAAAACCTTCTCCAGAGCACTCAGGACCTCAGACTGGGGCGAAGGTTGGGACATGTCTCTGTCCTTGAGTGGCCCAGCCAGAGCCTGGACTTGAACCCGATCAAACATCTCTGGAGACCTGAAAACAGCTGTGCAGCGAAGCTCCCCATCCATCTTGACAGAACTTGAGAGGATCTGCAGAGAAGAAATGGGGAAAAACTCCAAATACAGGTGTGCCAAGCATGTAGTGTTATACCCAAGAAGACTCCAGGCTGTAATCGCTGCTTCAACAAAGTCCTGAGTAAAGGGTCTGAATACTTATGTAAATGTAATACACATTTTTATATTGTTAATAAATTTGCAAAAATTTCTAAAAACCATTAAAAAAAAAAAGATAATTCAACACATTCGTAGGTTATGTAAATACCAAATTAAAATGGAGAATAGTCTGATGGTGAGAATAACATCAAGTCCTTGTCACATTGTGAATGAGAGACTGATTGTGTGTAGCCTGACCAATTAACTGAGCAGAGGTCATGCCTTTCATGCAACTATTTTCAAAACATATTTAGTTGCACCACGCAGCCTAAGAATGTATTAGAAACCAAAACATATAGCTTAAGGTTCGTATCACAACTAAAGTTGCATTAAAAAAATAAAATAAAAACTTTAAAGTAAAGCATATAGGAGGACCTGTTTCAAATAATAAATTTAGTTAACCGTTCAACTCCTCCGGAAATCATTTGGTGAAAATACATGTTCTATTTTATTTCAGCCACGTTCAATTGTATTATTCTTACTTTAAAATAATCATAAGCAAATCTTGTCTGCTAAATGAACTAGTGTAGCCTACAGCCATATGACATAACCAGGTCAGGGCACAACATACGGACGACTCAGAATACGGTATTCTCTTCTTCTGAAATAGACATTTTCACAATGCGTTTCTTGAGACCTTTCTTTAGTATGTCGGTCTGTAATAAAGCCATTTTGTGGGGGGAAAACTCACTCTGATTGGCTGAGCCTGGCTCCCCAGTGGGTGGGCCTATGCCCTCCCAGGCTACGCCCCTGCCCAGTCATGTGAAATCCATACATTAGGGCCTAATTAATTTCTTTCAATTGACTGAACCTTATATGAACTGTAATTAAGCCAAATGTTTTATATTGGTGCATTTATATTTTTGTTCAGTATGAATTGATTTATTAGACTTTCAATTGTAGATGTTCCAAAGGTCCGCACCAGTGGCTCGTAGGCTATGCGTGAAGATGCTAAACATGCTTTGTTAATTAACGGTCAATTACCATGAGACCGGCAGTTATTTGCATAACAGTTACCGGCTGACAAAATGTCATGACTGCCACAACCCTAGTTGAGAACTACTGATATCTAGTCAACTGTAAATCTCTCTCCATCTACATACTCTCTTCCAAGTAAATCAATGCAACTGTGCACTATGGTTCTCGTCATAATCGTAGGGCTGACCATGTGATTTCCTCGTCACTCACCTTTCCTCAGCTCCCATGCATCAATATCTGCCTTGTTAAAATAGGTTACCCAGCGGGCATCAAACTCCTCGTCCGATTCCAGCTTCCCACCATGGGAGTAACACCTCTGGGCCAGGGGAGCTGCAGGAAAAGATACATGGATTATTAAACAAAATGTCATCAGCACCTCAGTCTTATACCACCATGGATTTTGGGAGTCAGCCCCGCCTTTTCTTTGGGGAATAGAGAGCCTATAGTCTGACTAGAGCATCGCCTCAGACTCTAGTCAGGGCCACAGACCACTTTCATTGCCACAGATATTCAGATGCCAGTTCAAAACATGGGAGGGGCTGAGTATCCATAGCAACAACATTTGGGCTGCTCAGCTACTGCTGTTGATTATCTATGCATAGTCACTTTACGCCTACCTACATGTACAAATGACCTCAACTTAACTGTACCCCCGCGCATTAACTCGGTACCCCCTGTATATAGCCTCATTATTGTTATTTTATTGTGTTACTTTAGTTTATTTGGTAAATAATTTCTTTACTCTATTTCTTGAATTACATTATTGGTTAAGGGCTTGTAAGTAAGCATTTCACAGTAAGGTCTACACCGGTTGTAATTTGTTGCATATGACAAATAACATTTATTTATTCATTTAACTACTCTAAACTCCGATAAAAAGCGAACATTTTGTGAAATAATTTCTTATATTTGATGAGGTTGAAGCACTTCTGACACCATGTTATGACTTTACTGCACAGCAAGCAGAGCACTCAGCTTCAAAATGATCCATTTAGTGATAACCGAGCGCTGCCCGTACCCTAGTTATTGATGGGGGAAAAAACAGGCCCTACCCAGCCCTAACCTGATGTATACGGTCAGGGGTTGGGTAGCAGAGTCATCACTAATCAAGTGTATTTAGCTACATCTACTAGGGCTGTAGATGTAAATAAGTAAAAACTGACATTTTCCCCCCCATCAATTGGTATTTTGACCAATCACATCAGATCTTTCTGCAAGCTGATCTGATTGGTGAAAAGACCAATTAGTGAAAAAGATCAGAATAGGGCTGCTTGTGTAAATGCAGCCCCAGAGTACTTGGAAAGGTTGTGGAGTCCAGTTGGATTGTCGCCAGTGTACTTGCATGACCTAGCTAGATGGCAGTCATGGCACCATTACCGCTTAAATTGTTCACAGTCCAACAGGGCATTCAGGGTGAGGGAATGGAAGCCAGGTTTGGCGGCACAGTAAATTATAGCCCGACTACTGACTAAATTCTTCGGCTGCTCTGTCGTTCGCTACATACTTCAGCCTGAGACTGCCATCATTTTTAGTCATTTGTGGTGACGAGGGGTGGTGTACAAAGTAATCAGCATTTGGATCTTCTAACCAATCAGAGTATCAAAGCCAATTACAAAACTTTTTTTTTAACGCTGCTTTACCCACCTGTGGGCTGGGTCTGGTCCAACCAATCCGACAGACCCAAATGTGTGAGCTTTCAGTGAAGGGTCAGGGAGGTACCCAAACTCATTGTGGAGAATATACTAACGTCCGCGTTTGTCCGTAGCAAGGAGTCTGGGTAGCCAGGCAAAGTAAGTTATGCTTTCTAAGAACCAAATATGTTCCAATATAGGTTGAGAAAATATAGCTAACAAGTTATGCCAGTAATGGCATTTGCTATGGCTTGAACTATGCAGTGCACTGGGGCACCTCGCTCTAGAAAACCCTTCTTAATTTAACAATAGGGGTTTCAGTGGTTTGCGTCGACCATGGTTGGTGAACTAAAATTCCGACGCTGTGTTAACGTTTTAAAGTCAATAACCGTCACTTGATAAATGGTTTTCAAACCATATACTGATATGCCCCTTACCTTTCATATAAGCGGGAAATAGTATTGAAAACACTTACTGTAGCAGCTTTGCACATATCCATAAACTGTGTGCCTCCAGTTGAAGTGAACGACACTTCCTCCCCAGTTACGCATAAGGCGTCTACATGCTTCCCAGCCGAAACAGTTCGTACTTATGACATCGTTTGTTTGTTTTGGACTTCGGTAAGGTTTTTTTTCGGCTGTTCGGGCACAAACGATATTGAGGAAAACGGAAGTACGGAGCCGAAGTCTACACCCCTTCATCGGTGATTGGTCAACAGTAGGGATTCTTCAATAAAGTATTTTTGTTATTCAACGAGAGACTACTAGTTCATGACCATTTTCTCATTGAAAAATACTGCACCACACATCTTAGCTGTAAAATTGTGCAATTAAGATATCTGCAAAAACAAATTGACCGATCGGACTATAGAGGAAGTGAATACTGGCTTCAAATTTCAAAATGGACAAACAGTACTATTGCCGAAGGTATTTTAAGGGAGTCATATACACGGTTAGCTAAATTCGGCTAGGCACCAGCCACACTGAAGCCTTCACACCGGTGTTTGGAGCACGCTAGCTAATTAGCACAGGTGGCCGCCCATGTTCAGAACGAGCTTCAGGGATCTTAAAATACCACTGGCCATAATATACCATCGTCAATAGGCACCAAAGCAGTGAGCGGTTTAATGGATTATGCAGCATGCACTATTAACCAGCAGTTCTGAGCAGTAGTTACCTACTAGTTAGCCGAGCTGGTATGCTAGCTAGAGTTGCTGCCTTGTTAGTACTAGCTAATGTTAGTCCTTGGTTTAAAAGCACAATCTAGCATTTCGAGTTGCCCATTCCAGTCTATATGTAAACGTAAGCTAGTTAACGAGAACCTTTACCTAGTTAGACATGGCTGGCAAGCCATCTGCTATCCAATGCTAATTCGCTAGCTAACATTAGACACATACAAGCCATGGTTATGGCATTAGCTGGTTAACTTGTTAGCTAGTTACAGGCCTAAGCCTCACCTCAAGTAGTCGGTCATTGCAAGGACATATTTTTTTTAAACACTTGAATATTACTACGCGCTTTTAAAACATTACATTTGTTTTAAGGATTAAAGTGATATAGCTCAGCTAACACGTCTACCACTTGTAGTTCACCGAAAACTTGTATTTTGTAGTTATCCATCCGCAACTGATTGTGCTAGTAACAACATGCTAACGTTAGCTAGCCAGCCAATAACGACTGCCGACAGTGATTTCCGCATGAATGTACCAAACTTCGAAATTAGGTGATAACACAATAATACCTGTACGTCCGAGCTGTGGCCGTGTCAAACTCCGGGCACCGGACACTGAAAGTCGGACGGCGGCTCGAAACATGATGCAGGGACAGTCAGCTAACGTTACGGACAAGCAAATATTGATGGGATCAGACTTTGACTCAAGGATGTTAGCTAGTAGCTCAATACCAAGCTCCCACGGCGCATGCGCAAGGCTATAAAAGTAACTCTCTCCACTCACATTTAATACATAGTGCCTTCAGGAAGTATTCACGCTCCTTGACTTTTTGAAATTAATTTTTTCCCCAACATTGGTTGTGTTACAGTCCGAATTTAAAGATTGATCAATTGATATTGTGCCACTGATCTACACAATAACCCACAATGCCAAAGGGGAATTTTGTTTTGACGTTTTTACAAATTAAAATGATTAAAAAGCTGAAAATGTTGAGTCAATAACTACTTGTAAGGAAGCGGACCGAAAGTAGGCAAGGGAGGTTATAGAATGAGGACCCATCATTGTACAAAAACAATACTTGCATTTATTAGAGATGCTGAATTTCAGGATACATGGCTTGTCTCACACAGTTGTCCATAGCAACAATCAGGGGGGAAAAAATGACAGTCTAAAGCTGCAGCTAAAACTAGGCCTAAATGCTTAACAGCATAACTAGGGATTACCCTTCATCCAGTTCTAAACAAAGCCTAACTCTCCCCTTACTGGGACTAAGGAGAGTCTACAAGATGACTGAGTCTAAAGCGCAGCCCCTCAATTGGGTTCCTGCTGCAGCTAAAACTAGGCCTAAATGCTAAACAGCATAACTAGGGATTACCCTTTATCCAGTTCTAAACAAACGCCTAACTCTCCCCTTACTGGGACTAAGGAGAGTCTACAAGAACAGCCGGAAGCACGGCTGTCCAACCCACTTCCTGGAGATCTACAGTCCTGTGAGTTTTCAGTCCAACCCTAATTTAAAACAAAACCTGATTCTACTAATTAGCTGCTCAACAAGACCTTAACTAGCTGAATCAGATACGCTAAATTAGGGTTGGACTGAAAACCTAAAAGACAGGAATAAGGTTGGGCAGCCCTGGCCTAAAGCAACTGCCTGTACATACAAGACACAACAAACTGCTATTGAGCACATTGTTCATTTTCTAAAATAATAATGGCGTTCAAATCAAATCAAATTTTATTTGTCACATACACATGGTTAGCAGATGTTAATGCGAGTGTAGCGAAATGCTTGTGCTTCTAGTTCCGACAATGCAGTTCAACCCTGTTCAACCCTGAGCTGGATCAAAAGGACAGAATTTAACAATTATCTCCTCAACCCCACCCACACTTATTAACCAATGACAATAAGGATTTAATTCCTCGGTCCTCGGGAC
Source organism: Salvelinus namaycush (assembly GCF_016432855.1). NCBI lineage: Eukaryota > Metazoa > Chordata > Actinopteri > Salmoniformes > Salmonidae > Salvelinus > Salvelinus namaycush. The sequence goes on along the minus strand of NC_052314.1, from coordinate 6,570,020 downwards.
ACCAAAGGGTACAAGTTTTGTTTTTTGCTCTAGCACTACACAGCTGATTCAAATAATCAACTCATCATCAAGCTTTGATCATTTGAATCAGCTGTGTAGTGTTAAAGCAAAAAACAAAACTTGTACCCTTTGGGGTCCTGAGGACCAAGTTTGGGAAACACTGCACTATACTGTTTTACCCACTTCATGTATATACTGTACTCTATTCAAGGCCATCCTATTCAACTAATGCTGTACATATACTATTCTATCCTACGCATTCTATAGATATACTACATATTCTATCCACATACTGTCCATAATGTCTATACATCCCATCACATATATATATATATAGTACCAGTCAAAAGTTTGGACACAACTACTCATTAAAATGTTTTTCTTTATTTTTACTATTTTATACATTGTAGAATAATAGTGAATACATCAAAACTATGAAATAACACATATGGAATCATGTAGTAACCAAAAAAGTGTTAAACAAATCAAAACATATTTGAGATTCTTCAAAGTAGCAAGCATAATCTGACATTGAACTGCGAAACGTAAACTGTAGAGATATTATAAACTGACAAAAACATTTGAGTTGGCGAGAACATCATTTGTTTTTTTTATTATTGAGGTTTTTGATAAAGCAGTTCAAATGCAGCTTGAAAATCCATCAGTGTAATATTTGCTCCTGAATCTTAAATGTACAATTCCATATCGGGGAATAATCAAATCAAATGCTATTAGTCACATGCGCCGAATACAACAGGTGTAGTGAAATGCTGAATACAACAGGTGTATTGAAATGTGAAATGCTGAATACAACAGGTGTAGTGAAATGTGAAATGCTGAATACAACAGGTGTAGTGAAATGTGAAATGCTGAATACAACAGGTGTAGTGAAATGTGAAATGCTGAATACAACAGGTGTAGTGAAATGTGAAATGCTGAATACAACAGGTGTATTGAAATGTGAAATGCGGAATACAACAGGTGTAGGGAAATGTGAAATGCTGAATACAACAGGTGTAGTGAAATGTGAAATGTTGAATACAACAGGTGTAGTGAAATGTGAAATGCTGAATACAACAGGTGTAGTGAAATGTGAAATGCTGAATACAACAGGTGTAGTGAAATGTGAAATGCTGAATACAACAGGTGTAGTGAAATGTGAAATGCTGAATACAACAGGTGTAGTGAAATGTGAAATACTTACTTACGAGCCCTTAGCCAACAAGCCAACAATGCAGTTTAAAAAAAATACAGATAAGAATGAGAGATAGCAGTAACAAGTAATTAAAGAGCAGTCGTGAAATAACAATAGCTGACTATATACAGGGGGCTACTGGTACAGAGACAATGTGCGAGGGCACCAGTTCTTTGAGGTAGTATGTACATATAGGTAGAGTTACTCAAGTGAGAGAGGGGGGGGCACTGCAAATAGTCTGGGTAGCCATTTGACTAGATGTTCAGGAGTCTTATGGCTTGGGGGTAGAAGCTGTTTAGAAGCCTCTTGGACCTAGACTTGGCGCTCCGGTACCGTTTTCCGTGCGGTGGCAGAGAGAACAGTCTATGACTAGGGTGGCTGGGTCTTTGACAATTTTTAGGACCTTCCTCTGACACCGCCTGGTATAGAGGTCCTGGATGGCAGGAAGCTTGGCCCCAGTGATGTACTGGGCCGTTCCAACTATCCTCTGTAGTGCCTTGCGGTCGGAGGCCGAGTAGTTGCCATACCAGGCAGTGATGCAACCAGTCAGGATGCTCTCGATGGTGCAGCTGTCAAACCTTTTGAGGATCTGAGGACCCATGCCAAATCTTTTCAGTCTCCTGAGGGGGAATAGGTTTTGTCGTGCCCTCTTCACAACTCTCTTGGTGCGCTTGAACCATGTTAGTTTGTTGGTGATGTGGACACCAAGGAACTTGAAGCTCTCAACCTGCACCACCCGTCGATGAGAATGGGGGCGTGCTCCGTCCTCCTTTTCCTGTAGTCCACAATCATCTCCTTTTTCTTGATCACGTTGAGGGAAAGGTTGTTATCCTGGCACCACAAGGCCAGGTCTCTGATCTCCTCCCTATATCCTGTCTCGTCGTTGTTGGTGATCAGGCCTACCACTGTTGTCATCGGTAAACTTAATGATGGTGTTAGAGTCGTGCCTGGCCATGCAGTCATTAGGGAACAGGGAGTACAGGAGGGGACTGAGCACGCACCCCTGAGGGGCCCTTTGTTCAGGATCAGCGTGGCAGATGTGTTGTTACCTACCCTTACCACCTGGGGGCAGCCCATCAGGAAGTCCAGGATCCAGTTGTTGAGGGAAGTGTTTAGTCCCAGGGTCCTTCGCTTATTGATGAGCTTTGAGGGCACTATGGTGTTGAACGCTGAGCTGTAGTCAATAAACAGCATTCTCACATAGATGTTCCTTTTGTCCAGGTGGGAAAAGGCAGTGTGGAGTGCAATGGAGATTGCATCATCTGTGAATCTGTTGGGGCGGTATGCAAATTGGAGTGGGTCTAGGGTTTCTGGGATGATGGTGTTGATGTGAGCCATGATCAGCCTTTCAAAGCACTTCATGGCTACAGACGTGAGTGCTACGGGTCGGTAGTTGTTTAGAAAGGTTACCTTAGTGTTCTTGGGCACAGGGACTATGGTGGTCTGCTTAAAACATGTTGGTATTACAGACTCGGACAGGCAGAGGTTGAAAATGTCAGTGAAGACACTTACCAGTTGATCAGCGTATGTTTGCAGGACACATCCTGGTAATCCGTCTGGGTCTGCGGCCTTGTGAATGTTGACCTGATTAAAGGTCTACTCACATCGGCTGCGGAGAGCGTAATCACACAGTCTTCCGGAACAGCTGGTGCTCTCATGCACGTTTCAGTGTTATTTGCCTCGAAGCAAGCATAGAAGTAGTTTAGCTTGTCTGGTAGGCTCGTGTCACTGGGCAGTTCTCGGCTGTGCCCTTTGTAGTCTGTAATGGTTTGCAAGCCCTGCCACATCCAACGAGAGTCAGTGTTGGTGTAGTACGCTTCGATCTTAGCCCTGTATTGATGCTTTGTCTGTTTGATGGTTCGTCAGAGGGCATAGCAGGATTTCTTATAAACTTCCGGGTTAGAGTCCCGGTCCTTGAAAGCGGCAGCTCAAGCCTTTAGCTCAGTGCGGATGCTGCCTGTAATCCATGGCTTCTGGTTGGGGTATGTACATACGGTCACTGTGGGGACGACATCATCGATGCACATCGATTGATGAAGCCGGGGAATGATGTGGTGTATTCCTCAATGCCATCGGAGGAATCCCGGAACATATTCCAGTCTGTGCTAGGTACCCAAATCATGCAGGGTTTCTGGTGCTAGCTAAACAGTCCTGTAACTTAGCATCTGCTTCCTCTGACCACTTTTTTATTGATCTAGTGTGAGTTCAAGCCATGGTCAGGATAGAATATGAACTTTGTCAGATAGGGTCATTTGGGGCTTGAACCCAAGAGGTTGGTACCCTGGGTGCTGGTACCCAAAATCACGCAGGGTTTCTGTGATAGCAAAACACTCCTGTAGTTTAGCATCTGCTTCCTCTGACCATTTTTTTATTGATCTAGTCACTGGTGCTTCCTGCTTTAATTTTTGCTTGTAAGCAGAAATCGGGAGTTTACAATTATGGTCAGATTTGCCAAATGGAGGACGAGGGAGAGCTTTGTATGTGTCTCTGTGTGTGGAGTATAGGTGGTCCAGAGTTCATTTTCCTCTGGTTGCACATTTGGTTGCACATCCCTGGCTACTAGAAGTGCCGCCTCTGGGTGAGCGTTTTCTTGTTTGCTTATGGTGGAATACAGCTCATTCAATGCTGACTTAGTGCCAGCCTCCGACTGTGGTGGTATCTAAACAGCTACAAAGAATACAGATGAAAACTCTCTCGGTAGGCAGTGTGAGATACTCTACCTCAGGTGAGCAGTAGCTCGAGACTTCCTTAGATATCGTGCACCAGCTGTTGTTTATAAAAATACATAGACCGCCGCCCCTTGTCTTACCAGATGCCGCTGTTCTATCCTGTCGGTTCATCATATAACCAGCCAGCTGTATGTTTATGTTGACATCATTCAGCCACAACTCCGTGAAGCATAAGATGTTACAGTTTTTAATGTCCCATTGGTAGTTTAATCTTCCGCGAAACTTGTCGATTTTATTGTCCAAAGATTGCACGTTTGCTAGCAGAATGGAGGGAAGTGGGGGTTTATTTGATCGCCTACGAATTCTCAGAAGCTAACTTGAACTTTGGCCCCTCTTTCTCCATGTCCTTTTCACGCAGATCACGGGGATCGGGGCCTGTTCCCGAGGAAGCAGTGTATCCTTCACGTCGGGCTCGTCAGAGTTGTGAAAGGAAAAAGAGGATTCTGCTAGTCCGTGGTGAGTAATCGCAGTCCTGATGTCTAGAAGTTATTTTCGGTCATAAGAGACAGTAGCAGCAACATTATGTACAAAATAAGTCAAAAAATAAGTTACAAACAATGCAAATAAACAAACAAAAAAACACAATCGGCTGGGCGCACGTAAAACGTCTGCCATCTTCTCCGGCGTCATCTTGCAAGGTGTTTAATGGTGTTTTATCAAAGACAATGTCTTTTTTCCGTTTCTCTGTTGTGTCTAAAAGGAGTTTGTATTTCACAATGACCAATCACAGTGTGGGAGTCGAGGGGAACCCAAAGCGGTCTTCCAGAAAGGCTCTCATGGCGCCAAAAGGCAGCTAACCTAACGTAGCAGGTGGAAAATAAACGCCTGAAACTAGATCCCCTATAAAAACAGCACTGATCAACCAATCCAGTAAATGTGGAGGAGGAGTTGAGATGGAGTGTTGCCTTGTCAAAGTCCAAAATCGGAAGTCGCGTCACAGGCTCACTTTCCATTTCCCCTGACAACCGGAACATCAGGTTGTTGGGGACTCGGCAGACGCTAGGAGGCAGCATGTCCTGCAACCAGGGACTTTGGTGAGATATCCTTTTCCCTCCAGCTAGGGGAGCTATTTCCCTCTACCCAGAGAGTGTATGTAGGTGTAGTGAATGGCTAAGCACATCGCTAGTGCTTTTCTGAGACCTAGAAGTACTGTCACCCCAAGATCCAGAAAATGCTTTGGCTTTTCTGGGTCAGTGGTATTAACGGTGCTTCATGAGTATGTTGTGTTACGGTGCAGAGGGTTGTGAGTTCAATCCCTGGTCAGAATGGAATTTAGTTGATGATTTGAATCAGCTGTGTAGTGTCAGGGGAAAAACTAGTGGGTTAGCGAGACTGAGTCTGAGTAGTGATTAAATGGTTTAGTCCATAGGTTAGAGAGACTGAGTCTGAGTAGTGATTGAATGGTTTAGTCCGTAGGTTAGAGAGACTGGGTCTGAGTAGTGATTAAATGGTTTAGTCCGTAGGTTAGAGAGACTGGGTCTGAGTAGTGATTAAATGGTTTAGTCCGTAGGTTAGAGAGACTGGGTCTGAGTAGTGATTAAATGGTTTAGTCCGTAGGTTAGAGAGACTGGGTCTGAGTAGTGATTAAATGGTTTAGTCCGTAGGTTAAAGAGACTGGGTCTGTGTATATGGACTTTCACTGATTTAACAAGTAATGGTTAAACAATCCGCCAAACTTTAATACAAAATATGGTCATAAGAAATGATTATAAAAGTATTGCCCAAGAATAGTCATATTCTTATACAAACAGTCTCTCTGATAACAAACCACTGTTCACTGTATTGTGATATATGTTTTAAAGGCAAGTCAAATCCATTTATTTTTATTTTTTAGAGGCAGTTGCATGATGACCAATGTGCAAAGCCTAATCGTGTTATAATCACATTATAATATTCACAAGGGAAAATCCCTCCGCATCTGTCACATAGCAAATCCTATTGCCTCTAATGACAATGAAATATGACATTCCCTTAGAGGTCAATAGTGATCACGTCTCCACGTGAAATTGTGTGACTGCCTTTGTAAGGACACCTTTCTTTCTTTGTGGAGTTCCCTATTGGTCCATGCAATATTCTGAGGTCTCCCCATTGGTCCATACGATGTTCCACGATCCCCATTGGTCCATACGATATTCCAAGTTCCCCATTGGTTCATTGGATATTCAGAGTTCCCCATTGTTCCATGTGATATTCAGGGTTGGTCCATACGATGTTCCAAGTTCCCCATTGGACCATATATGATATTCAAAGTACCCCGTTGGTCCATACTGATATTCAGATACCTGATTTATGTGGTCCATGTGTAACCAGGCCAGTGGAGCACAGCTCTGTGGCTCGACTTTGTAGTAGTGTTCCAGTAGTGTTTAAATGGTAAGAGTTCCCTATCCTCCCTGGGTCCATCTGTGTATCCCCAGCCAGACCCATACTGTATATATAGCTGTCTCCAGCCAGACCCATACTGTACATATAGCTGTCTCCAGCCAGACCCATACTGTATATATAGCTGTGTATCCCCAGCTAGACCCATACTGTATATATAGCTGTCTCCAGCCAGACCCATACTGTATATATAGCTGTGTATCCCCAGCCAGACCCATACTGTATATATAGCTGTGTATCCCCAGCCAGACCCATACTGTATATATAGCTGTCTCCAGCCAGACCCATACTGTATATATAGCTGTGTATCCCCAGCTAGACCCATACTGTACATATAGCTGTCTCCAGCCAGACCCATACTGTATATATAGCTGTGTATCCCCAGCCAGACCCATACTGTATATATAGCTGTGTATCCCCAGCCAGACCCATACTGTATATATAGCTGTCTCCAGCCATACTGTATATATAGCTGTCTCCAGCCAGACCCATACTGTATATATAGCTGTCCCCAGCCAGACCCATACTGTATATATAGCTGTCCCCAGCCAGACCCATACTGTATATATAGCTGTCTCCAGCCAGACCCATACTGTATATATAGCTGTCCCCAGCCAGACCCATACTGTATATATAGCTGTCTCCAGCCAGACCCATACTGTATATATAGCTGTCCCCAGCCAGACCCATACTGTGTATATATAGCTGTCTCCAGCCATACTGTATATATAGCTGTCTCCAGCCATACTGTATATATAGCTGTCTCCAGCCATACTGTATATATAGCTGTCTCCAGCCATACTGTATATATAGCTGTCTCCAGCCATACTGTACTTAAAGCTCTGTCTCATATGTCCTCCTCAGATAGGCTTAGTCCCAATCACCCGTATTATCTCTTGCTCAATCCTTATGTCCTGGGTGTTTATGTCGGCATTTCCCACCGTGCCATTCTCATACCTAAAGAGAGAGAGAGAGAGAGAGAGAGAGAGAGAGAGAGATAGAGAGAGAGAGAGAGGTAGAGATTTTGGGTTGTGTTCATTAGGGCACGAAACATTTTTAAACAGAAAATGTGTTTTTGGACAAGTCATGGTAGTCGCTCCCTGTTTCAGTCTGTTTTCTTTCATTTGGTGTCTAATAAACACAACCCTGATGTACTGTATGTAGTCCTACTAGCTGTGTTGTGTTTCACTGAAAGGTCAGTGAAATGTGATTGAAAGGTCAGTGAAATGGGATTGAAAGGTCCGTGAAATGGGATTGAAAGGTCAGTGAACGGGGATTGAAAGGTCAGTGAAATGGGATTGAAAGGTCAGTGAAATGGGATTGAAAGGTCAGTGAACGGGGATTGAAAGGTCAGTGAAATGGGATTGAAAGGTCAGTGAAATGGAATTGAAAGGTCCGTGAAATGGGATTGAAAGGTCATTGAAATGGGATTGAAGGGTCAGTGAAATGGGATTGAAAGGTCAGTGAAATGGGATTGAAAGGTCAGTGAAATGGGATTGAAAGGTCAGTGAAATGGGATTGAAAGGTCAGTGAAATGGGATTGAAAGGTCAGTGAAATGGGATTGAAAGGTCAGTGAAAGGGGATTGAAAGGTCAGTGAAATTGAAAGGTCAGTGAAAGGGGATTGAAAGGTCAGTGAAATGGGGTTGAAAGGTCAGTGAAATGGGATTGAAAGGTCAGTGAAATGGGATTAAAAGGTCAGTGAAATGGGATTGAAAGGTCAGTGAAAGGGGATTGAAAGGTCAGTGAAATGGGATTGAAAGGTCAGTGAAATGGGATTGAAAGGTCAGTGAAATTGAAAGGTCCGTGAAATGGAATTGAAAGGTCCGTGAAATGGGATTGAAAGGTCAGTGAAATGGGATTGAAAGTTCCGTGAAATGGGATTGAAAGGTCCGTGAAAGGGGATTGAAAGGTCAGTGAAATGGGATTGAAAGGTCAGTGAAATGGGATGGAAAGGTCAGTGAAAGGTGATTGAAAGGTCAGTGAAATGGGATTGAAAGTTCCGTGAAAGGGATTGAAAGGTCAGTGAAAGGGGATTGAAAGGTCAGTGAAATGGGATTGAAAGGTCAATGAAATGGGATTGAAAGGTCAGTGAAATGGAATTGAAAGGTCCGTGAAATGGGATTGAAAGGTCCGTGAAATGGGATTGAAAGGTCCGTGAAATGGGATTGAAAGTTCCGTGAAATGGGATTGAAAGTTCCGTGAAATGGGATTGAAAGGTCAGTGAAATGGGATTGAAAGGTCAGTGAAATGGGATTGAAAGGTCAGTGAAATGGGATTGAAAGGTCAGTGAAATGGGATTGAAAGGTCAGTGAAATGGGATTGAAAAGGGATTGAAAGGTGATTGAAAGGTGATTGAAAGGTCAGTGAAATGGGCTTGAAAGGTCAGTGAAAAGGGATTGAAAAGGGATTGAAAGGGATTGAAAGGTCAGTGAAAGGTCAGTGAAAGGTCAGTGAAAGGCGATTTTGTTTTCGTGTTTTAGTTTACTGAAGCTTCATACTCACACGAAGAAGAATCTTGTACAGACGTGGTCGGATATTGGACACACCCACGTGTCCCCATGTTTCTGAAGGTCCTTTGATGTTATCACTGAGGAAACAATAATCAATCAATCTATCAGTCAATCGATTGCTTTATACATTATATAGACCAGGGTTTCCCAAACTCGGTCCTGAGGGGCCCCCCTCCGGTGAACGTTTAGTTTTTCTCCCAAATAACCAACTAAACATCAAGCTTTAATTATTTGAATCTGCTTGTATAGTTCTAATGCAAAATTCAAAACGTGCACTCGGGGGGGGGGGGGGGGGGGGCTCCACGACAGAGTATTGGGAAAAACCTGATTTATAGACCAACCAAATAAGCTTCAGGCTACAAATGCAGGACAGTCATGTCTGTTTATTTTGATAATGATAAGTTGTACTGGAAGGTGAAAGGATTGCGTTCTGTACCTTCACAAAGTGCGATGCAGTTTAAATTCCTGCTCTGAAGAAACCTGGACTGGCCGTGTCTTTCCTGGAAGGACAAAGAGTTACTGTAAAACACATTCAATATAACTTGGAACAAAATAATTTCTTTACTTAGATGTGCCTGTATGTAATTCTGTTCCAGCAGTGTGTTTTGTTGTACAGTATGTCAATGTCTTCAGATGTAAAAAAAATAAAAATACCTGTTGTATGGTGTTGATGCGGTTGTAACGTTTGACCAGCTCCTGTTTGGTGGTCACGTGGTGCTGTCCTTTACCCATTCCTGAGTATCCATATGAGACGCTAGAGACAGGACTCAGGTAGATACCCTTCCCATACGCAGCACCATGCAGCTTGTACAGGACATTTGAACAAAGGGTGAACTGAAGGTAACCATTTTATCAGAGTTGAAGGAAAAATAGCTTTAAAAAAAAAAAAAAAAACGTTTTAAAAGACTACCATATCAGATAGACAGGAGATCTAAAATTGTTGTCCCTTGGTACAATTATCTAAGATTACATTTTAGAAATGAATGTGTTTGTTACTTTGAGTGTTACATACCTGCAGTTTTGTGCATGAGGCGTTGACAAGTCCATTTCTCAGAATAGAATGCCAGTTCTCTATGTGGGAACCACTGGAGAAACAGAATGACAGAGATGTTCGAGTGACTCTAGAATGGTGTGTGTATGTGTGTGTGTGTGAGTGAGAGACTTACTGGAATGCGAAGGTGCTGCCATATAGTTTCCTAGCGACCCGGAAGCGTGCTTCTTTAGCAGGAGGGCTGCTGGTCAATAGGAACTGATGTGGAGTGTGCATGAACTTCAGTTGCTATATAGGTGGCGGAACGAAAATAGAGAACAAAATGTGACTGGAGTACAGTCAGGGGAGCAACTTTCACTGGGGACATGTCCCCCCCACCCCACATTCTGAAATTGCATTTTTTGTCCCCCCCAGTTTTCTCATTGGAATGTGATACAAAACGAGGCGACGGTGTGCTTTAGGACCAAGCGGACGCCTCCGAGCGGTCGGGTAGGATGTTTAGATTGTTTATCCGACTAAATAAAATATTTTTTTATTTTTTTTAAAAGTTATGTACCCCTCACTTCTAAAATCACAGTTGCGCCCCTGGGTACAGTAACCCCAAAAAGTTGAGAACCACTGATTACAAAAAAACTAGGCACTGACAGCCTTTTTTTTGTGTTTTTTTTAACACTGTCTTCCACATATTATCAGCTGCTACCTCCAGAAAGTGAATGAACAGTGGTATTGTCCCAGCGTACCCTGTTCAGCGGTAGCTTGACAATATGTGATCTGTTGCTTGATGTGATCCATTGCAGCAGAGGGTGAGCAAGAGGATCTATGGTGTCCATCTGTTTCTTGATTGATGAATACGGACCCTGAAAAAAAAAAAGTTAGCGATCATACATAGTAAGTGAATGAGTCGGTAAATGAAGAGACATTTGAAAAACGTTTGAATGTACGATTTCATTGGTTGCGTTAGTCACCTGGGTCATCTCCCTGATGGTCATGATGCTGTCCAGAGCTTTCTGCAGTCGATCGTAGCTCTTCTTCTGTGACGGAAGAAAACACGTTATACAGGTTAGCTTCAGTAAAAAGGAAGACCTGTAAGAGATACTAAAGTCTGATTTATCAGCCAGGTCGCACACCACTGTAAAGTCTGATTTATCAGCCAGGTCTCACACCGCTGTAAAGTCTGATTTATCAGCCAGGTCTCACACCGCTGTAAAGTCTGATTTATCAGCCAGGTCGCACACCGCTGTAAAGTCTTATTTATCAGCCAGGTCTCACACCGCTGTAAAGTCTGATTTATCAGCCAGGTCTCACACCGCTGTAAAGTCTGATTTATCAGCCAGGTCTCACACCGCTGTAAAGTCTGATTTATCAGCCAGGTCTCACACCGCTGTAAAGTCTGATTTATCAGCCAGGTCTCACACCGCTGTAAAGTCTGATTTATCAGCCAGGTCTCACACCACTGTAAAGTCTGATTTATCAGCCAGGCCGCACACCACTGTGAAGTCTGCTTTATCTGCCAGGTCTCACACCGCTGACTACATCAAATAATGCAGTGAGTTGATGAGTTCATGTGGCCTGAACAGCGTGCTAGTCCAGTACCTTGGGACTAAAGACCAGAGACTTGGGGTTGTACGGGTCGACCACAGTACCTTGGGACTGTATGGGTCGACCACAGTACCTTGGGACTAAAGGCCAGAGACTTGGGGTTGTGTGGGTCGACCACAGTACCTTGGGACTGTAGGCCAGAGACTTGGGGTTGTATGGTCGACCACAGTACCTTGGGACTGAAGGCCAGGGACTTGGGGTTGTATCGGTCGACCACAGTACCTTGGGACTGAAGGCCAGGGACTTGGGGTTGTGTGGGTCGACCACAGTACCTTGGGACTGAAGGCCAGGGACTTGGGGTTGTGTGGGTCGGCCTCAGTAACTTGGGACTGAAGGCCAGAGACTTGGGGTTGTATCGGTCGACCACAGTACCTTGGAACTGAAGACCAGAGACTTGGGGTTGTGTGGGTCGACCTCAGTAACTTGGGACTGAAGACCAGAGACTTGGGGTTGTACAGGTCGACCACAGTACCTTGGGACTGAAGGCCAGGGACTTGGGGTTGTACGGGTCGACCACAGTACCTTGGGACTGAAGGCCAGAGACTTGGGGTTGTACGGGTCGACCACAGTACCTTGGGACTGAAGGCCAGAGACTTGGGGTTGTATGGGTCGACCACAGTACCTTGTGACTGAAGGCCAGGGACTTGGGGTTGTATCGGTCGACCACAGTACCTTGTGACTGAAGGCCAGAGACTTGGGGTTGTGTGGGTCGACCACAGTACCTTGTGACTGAAGGCCAGAGACTTGAGGTTGTATCGGTCGACCACAGTACCTTGTGACTGAAGGCCAGGGACTTGGGGTTGTATCGGTCGACCACAGTACCTTGGGACTGAAGGCCAGAGACTTGGGGTTGTATGGGTCGACCACAGTACCTTGTGACTGAAGGCCAGGGACTTGGGGTTGTATCGGTCGACCACAGTACCTTGTGACTGAAGGCCAGAGACTTGGGGTTGTGTGGGTCGACCACAGTACCTTAGGACTGAAGGCCAGAGACTTGGGGTTGTATGGGTCGACCACAGTACCTTGTGACTGAAGGCCAGAGACTTGGGGTTGTGTGGGTCGACCACAGTACCTTGGGACTGAAGGCCAGAGACTTGGGGTTGTGTGGGTCGACCTCAGTACCTTGGGACTGAAGGCCAGGGACTTGAGATTGTACTGGTCGACCACAGTACCTTGGGACTGAAGGCCAGAGACTTGGGGTTGTGCGGGTCGACCACAGTACCTTGGGACTGAAGGCCAGGGACTTGGGGTTGTGTGGGTCGACCACAGTACCTTGGGACTGAAGGCCAGAGACTTGGGGTTGTACAGGTCGACCTCAGTACTTGGGACTAAAGGCCAGAGACTTGGGGTTGTGTGGGTCGACCACAGTACCTTGGGACTGAAGGCCAGAGACTTGGGGTTGTGTGGGTCGACCACAGTACCTTGGGACTGAAGGCCAGAGACTTGGGGTTGTATGGGTCGACCACAGTACCTTGGGACTGAAGGCCAGAGACTTGGGGTTGTGTGGGTCGACCACAGTACCTTGGGACTGAAGGCCAGAGACTTGGGGTTGTATGGGTCGACCACAGTACCTTGGGACTGAAGGCCAGAGACTTGGGGTTGTGTGGGTCGACCACAGAGGGGTATGGCTCGAAGATGATGCTCTTTCGGGAGGACTCCAGAGCTGCCCGGCACATGGCTACCAACAAGTCCACTACCTGGAGGTCAAAACCCAGTAAGGTAGTTATAATCACTGTGTGTGTGTGTGTGTGTGTGTGTGTGTGTGTGTGTGTGTGTGTGTGTGTGTGTGTGTGTGTGTGTGTGTGTGTGTGTGTGTGTGTGTGTGTGTGTGTGTGTGTGTGTGTGTGTGTGTGTGTGTGTGTGTGTGTGTGTGTGTGTGTGAGAGAGAGAGAATGTGTCCGTGTGTGTGTGTATGTGCCTTTTAATGTCTTCGGTGTGTGTGTGTGTGTGTGTGTGTGTGTGTGTGTGTGTGTGTGTGTGTGTGTGTGTGTGTGTGTGTGTGTGTGTGTGTGTGTGTGTGTGTGTGTGTGTGTGTGTGTGTGTGTGTGTGTTTGTATGCATGTCTGTATGTGTGTGCATGTCTGATTGCCTGTGTGTATGTGTGTGTGTGTATGCATATATGTGTGTGTGTGTGTGTCAATGTGTCTGTGAATGTGTGTTTGTGTATATGTGTCTTACCTCTGCTCCATTCGACACCTCCTCTGCAGCTCCTGCCATCACTCCCAAGGTGTAGAAAGAAAACACGCACAGTTCCCTGCTACACACTGCAGGCTGTAAACACACACAGTTCCCTGCTACACACTGCAGGCTGTAAACACACACAGTTCCCTGCTACACACTGCAGGCTGTAAACACACACAGTTCCCTGCTACACACTGCAGGCTGTAAACACACACAGTTCCCTGCTACACACTGCAGGCTGTAAACACACACAGTTCCCTGCTACACACTGCAGGCTGTAAACACACACAGTTCCCTGCTACACACTGCAGGCTGTAAACACTCAGAGAAAATCCAACTATTATAGTAACTACTATATTTCCGTAGTAAAGCTATCCAGTTAACAGAATATTTGATATCACTTTACTTTAATACTGCATGTATAATTCCTTGTTATGTGGTTGTAGTAAGCATGTATTGTCCCCTAATAATGTCTCAGAATTATCCGGACTAAATAACAAACGTTTTAAGAGAGCATACCTTCAACATAGAGGTGTATTGAAAGACGTGTCGTTCGTCACAGACCACACAGTATTCATTCAGAGTGGGGATCCTCCGTTCTGCGTATTTCATTACCTACAATCCACACAGAAAGGAATCAGTCAATGTTATGACGTATTACTATAGCAGATGAGAAAACCATAATATCCCCAGTTACTGTAGTTATATTTCTGCCTCAGAAAAAACACATCTGAAAAATAGACTTGCCTCAAGCCGTTCAAGGATGAGATTAACCTGGATACTGTGTAAAACCTGAGATTAACCAGGATACTGTTTAAAACCTGAGATTAACCTGGATACTGTTTAAAACCTGAGATTAACCAGGATACTGTTTAAAACCTGAGATTAACTTGGATACTGTATAATACCTGAGATTAACCTGGATACTGTATAAAACCTGAGATTAACCTGGATACTGTTTAAAACCTGAGATTAACCTGGATACTGTTTAAAACCTGAGATTAACTTGGATACTGTATAATACCTGAGATTAACCTGGATACTGTATAAAACCTGAGATTAACCTGGATACTGTTTAAAACCTGAGATTAACCTGGATACTGTTTAAAACCTGAGATTAACCTGGATACTGTATAAAACCTGAGATTAACCTGGATACTGTTTAAAACCTGAGATTAACCTGGATACTGTTTAAAACCTGAGATTAACCTGGATACTGTATAAAACACGAGACGAAGCTGGATACTGTTTAAAACCTGAGATTAAACTGGATACTGCACAATACCTGAGATTAACCTGGATACTGTATAAAACCTGAGATTAACCAGGATACTGTTTAAAACCTGAGATTAACCTGGATACTGTATAAAACCTTAGATCAACCTGGATACTGTATAAAACCTTAGATCAACCTGGATACTGTTTAAAACCTGAGATTAACCAGGATACTGTTTAAAACCTGAGATTAACTTGGATACTGTATAAAACCTGAGATTAACCTGGATACTGTATAAAACCTGAGATTAACCTGGATACTGTATAAAACCTTAGATCAACCTGGATACTGTATAAAACCTTAGATCAACCTGGATACTGTTTAAAACCTGAGATTAACCAGGATACTGTTTAAAACCTGAGATTAACTTGGATACTGTATAAAACCTGAGATTAACCTGGATACTGTATAAAACCTGAGATTAACCTGGATACTGTTTAAAACCTGAGATTAACCAGGATACTGTTTAAAACCTGAGATTAACCTGGATACTGTATAAAACACGAGACGAAGCTGGATACTGTTTAAAACCTGAGATTAAACTGGATACTGCACAATACCTGAGATTAACCTGGATACTGTATAAAACCTGAGATTAACCAGGATACTGTTTAAAACCTGAGATTAACCTGGATACTGTATAAAACACGAGACGAAGCTGGATACTGTATAAAACCTGAGATTAACCTGGATACTGTATAAAACCTGAGATTAACCTGGATACTGTATAAAACCTTAGATCAACCTGGATACTGTTTAAAATCTGAGATTAACCTGGATACTGTATAAAACCTTAGATCAACCTGGATACTGTGTAAAACCTGAGATTAACCAGGATACTGTTTAAAACCTGAGATTAACCTGGATACTGTTTAAAACCTGAGATTAACCAGGATACTGTTTAAAACCTGAGATTAACTTGGATACTGTATAATACCTGAGATTAACCTGGATACTGTATAAAACCTGAGATTAACCTGGATACTGTTTAAAACCTGAGATTAACCTGGATACTGTTTAAAACCTGAGATTAACTTGGATACTGTATAATACCTGAGATTAACCTGGATACTGTATAAAACCTGAGATTAACCTGGATACTGTTTAAAACCTGAGATTAACCTGGATACTGTTTAAAACCTGAGATTAACCTGGATACTGTATAAAACCTGAGATTAACCTGGATACTGTTTAAAACCTGAGATTAACCTGGATACTGTTTAAAACCTGAGATTAACCTGGATACTGTATAAAACACGAGACGAAGCTGGATACTGTTTAAAACCTGAGATTAAACTGGATACTGCACAATACCTGAGATTAACCTGGATACTGTATAAAACCTGAGATTAACCAGGATACTGTTTAAAACCTGAGATTAACCTGGATACTGTATAAAACCTTAGATCAACCTGGATACTGTATAAAACCTTAGATCAACCTGGATACTGTTTAAAACCTGAGATTAACCAGGATACTGTTTAAAACCTGAGATTAACTTGGATACTGTATAAAACCTGAGATTAACCTGGATACTGTATAAAACCTGAGATTAACCTGGATACTGTATAAAACCTTAGATCAACCTGGATACTGTATAAAACCTTAGATCAACCTGGATACTGTTTAAAACCTGAGATTAACCAGGATACTGTTTAAAACCTGAGATTAACTTGGATACTGTATAAAACCTGAGATTAACCTGGATACTGTATAAAACCTGAGATTAACCTGGATACTGTTTAAAACCTGAGATTAACCAGGATACTGTTTAAAACCTGAGATTAACCTGGATACTGTATAAAACACGAGACGAAGCTGGATACTGTTTAAAACCTGAGATTAAACTGGATACTGCACAATACCTGAGATTAACCTGGATACTGTATAAAACCTGAGATTAACCAGGATACTGTTTAAAACCTGAGATTAACCTGGATACTGTATAAAACACGAGACGAAGCTGGATACTGTATAAAACCTGAGATTAAACTGGATACTGTATAAAACCTTAGATCAACCTGGATACTGTATAAAACCTTAGATCAACCTGGATACTGTTTAAAACCTGAGATTAACCAGGATACTGTTTAAAACCTGAGATTAACCTGGATACTGTATAAAACCTGAGATTAACCTGGATACTGTATAAAACCTTAGATCAACCTGGATACTGTTTAAAATCTGAGATTAACCTGGATACTGTTTAAAACCTGAGATTAACCTGGATACTGTATAAAATCTGAGATTAACCAGGATACTGTTTAAAACCTGAGATTAACCTGGATACTGTATAAAACCTGAGATTAACCTGGATACTGTATAAAACCTGAGATTAACCAGGATACTGTATAAAACCTGAGATTAACCTGGATACTGTATAAAACCTGAGATTAACCTGGATACTGTATAAAACCTGAGATGAACCTGGATACTGTATAAAACCTGAGATTAACATGGATACTGTATAAATGCTTTCAACAAAGTTTCAACAAGAGCCCATTACATCAACCACTCACTCACTGGGGTGGCAGGTAGCTTAGTGGTTGGAGCATTGGACTATTAACCGAAAGGTTGCTAGATTGAATCCCCGAGCTGACAAGGTAAAATCTGTCATTCTGCCCCTGAACAAGGCAGTTAACCCACTGTTCCTAGACCATCATTGAAAATAAGAATTTGTTATTTTAACTGACTTGCCTAGTTATTAAATAAAGGTAAAAAAATATCAAATTCACTAAATTTGCATGTCATGTCAGTAAGGGCAAAGTTATTAGTCCTTACCTGTACTAAGAACCCATGTTGCAGGGTGGGGGCTGACTTGCAGTGAGTAAAGGCTTGGGATGAGAACAGCAGCTCAATCAGCTGTTTAGTTGTGATGTGAGCCGGAGACTTGACAGCAGACACCGCCACCCTCTGAGGAGAGAAGAGAGGACATGATGTCACCATGGATGGATAGAAACCAAAACATGACAAAATAATGTTGACACTGAAGATGGCTAATTTGAATGAGCAAATACGCAAACAAGTTACAACAATTTCAAGCATTTTAGTAACCATATATGGCATTAGCTCGGTTCTGGATTTATTTGTGTTTTGTTGCCACAGCAATCATAGGAGTACAGAAACCAGGCTAACATGGCATTAATGAGACCTGCACTCTTAGAAAAAAAGGTGCTATCTAGAACCTAAAAGGGTTCTTTGGCTGTCCCAATAGGAGAACCCTTAGAAGAACCCTTTTTGGTTCCAGAACGCTTTTGGTTCCAGGTAGAACCCTTTTGGGTTCCATGTAGAACCCTTTCCACAGAGGAACAGAGGTTCTACCTAGGTTGGTAGCTAGGTTGGTAGGTAGGTAGGTAGGTAATTAGGTAGGTAGGTAGGTAGGTAATTAGGTAGGTAGGTAGGTAGGTAGGTAGGTAGGTAGGTAGGTAGGTAGGTAGGTAGGTAGGTAGGTAGGTAGGTAGGTAGGTAGGTAGGTAGGTAGGTAGGTAGGTAGGTAGGTAGGTAGGTAGGTAGGTAATTAGGTTGGTTGGTAGATAGGTAGGTAGGTAGGTAGGTAGGTAGGTAGGTGGGTAGGTAGGTAGGTAGGTAGGTAGGTAGGTAGGTAGGTAGGTAGGTAGGTAGGTAGGTAGGTAGGTAGGTAGGTAGGTAGGTAGGTAGGTAGGTAGGTAGGTAGGTAGGTAGGTAGGTAGGTAGGTAATTAGGTTGGTTGGTAGGTAGGTAGGTAGGTAGGTAGGTAGGTAGGTAGGTAGGTAGGTAGGTAGGTAGGTAGGTAGGTAGGTAGGTAGGTAGGTAGGTAGGTAGGTAGGTAGGTAGGTAGGTAGGTAGGTAGGTAGGTAGGTAGGTAGGTAATTAGGTTGGTAGGTAGGTAGGTAGGTAGGTAGGTAGGTAGGTAGGTAGGTAGGTAGGTAGGTAGGTAGGTAGGTAGGTAGGTAGGTAGGTAGGTAGGTAGGTAGGTAGGTAGGTAGGTAATTAGGTTGGTTGGTAGGTAGGTAGGTAGGTAGGTAATTAGGTTGGTAGGTAGGTAGGTAGGTAGGTAGGTAGGTAGGTAGGTAGGTAGGTAGGTAGGTAGGTAGGTAGGTAGGTAGGTAGGTAGGTAGGTAGGTAGGTAGGTAGGTAGGTAGGTAGGTAGGTAATTAGGTTGGTTGGTAGGTAGGTAGGTAGGTAATTAGGTAGGTAGGTAGGTAGGTAGGTAGGTAGGTAGGTAGGTAGGTAGGTAGGTAGGTAGGTAGGTAGGTAGGTAGGTAGGTAGGTAGGTAGGTGAGGATAGCTGATGATAGGTCCTGGCCATACTAGGTAGGTAGTTGAGGATAGCTGATGATAGGTCCTGGCCATACTAGGTAGGTAGTTGACGATAGGTCCTGGCCATTCTAGGTAGGTAGCTGAGGATAGCTGATGATAGGTCCTGGCCATACTAGGTAGGTAGTTGAGGATAGCTGAGGATAGGTCATGGCCATACTAGGTAGGTAGTTGAGGATAGCTGATGATAGGTCCTGGCCATACTAGGTAGGTAGTTGAGGATAGCTGAGGATAGGTCATGGCCATACTAGGTAGGTAGTTGAGGATAGCTGATGATAGGTCCTGGCCATACTAGGTAGGTAGTTGAGGATAGCTGAGGATAGGTCGTGGCCATACCTTGCCATTAGTTGTGTACGTGAGGAGTTCTCCTCTGGTGTTCTTGATGGTGTAAGCCATTGTCCGATTCATAAGGCGATTCACTTTCAGCTCCGGTCCAATCATCTTCACCTTCAGAACATGCTCCTGGCCACTGGACCTGGGTCACACAGGGAAGGGAGCAGAGATTGTGAAGATCCATGAAACTACAAGCCTATGGAGAAACAACCCTTAGACCTGACATTAACCACTCTTGTATATCTGAGGATTTGATAGGTTTGTGAAATTTGGTAATTCCTTCACCTTGCCTTCTAATAGTTTGGGTGGAATTGATGCCATATTGCTTAAACCTATTCAGAATACACCACTAGGATTAACGATACAGAAGTGCAATAAGGCTGAGTGTGGACTGCAGCAGTGTACTTGGACATGGGTGAGAGGATGCTGAGTCCAGCCCTGAACCTCTTGATGGTTCCTCCAGGTTTGAACCAAGTATGTCTGGTCTTCTGTTGGGCCGTGAGGGTTTCATTACTCAGGTACTTCCACTGCTGGGACACAAAGCTAGAGATGACCCTGAGAGAGAGAGGAGGAGGAGGAGGGAGAGAGAGATAGAGACAGGGGGGGGGGGGGGGGGGGGGGGAGAGAGAGGTCACTCACGTCCATTGCTTTGCTTTTTGTTCTGTCCACTCCATTGCCTCCATTGATTTATCTTTTCACATTCTTAGTAGTTTTAATATTAAAACCTATGTAGCAGAGGGGATTTGAGGGGAGGGGGGGGGGGGGTCGGGTAGCCCTGCCTAAATGTTCCCTTGGGACATAACAATAGTCCTTCCAGACAGATATTATAGCATGTCTAATAGCGTAGTTATAATGCTTTCCAGTGAACGGTTTGAGCAGAAAATGACACTTCTACTGTGTTGGTGAGATATAGATTAAACTAAACTAGACTAATCTAAACTAGACTAGACTAATCTAAACTAGACTAATCTAAACTAGACTAGACTAATCTAAACTAGACTAATCTAAACTAGACTAGACTAATCTAAACTAGACTAATCTAAACTAGACTAATCTAAACTAGACTAATCTAAACTAGACTAGACTAATCTAAACTAGACTAATCTAAACTAGACTAGACTAATCTAAACTAGACTAGACTAATCTAAACTAGACTAATCTAAACTAGACTAGACTAATCTAAACTAGACTAATCTAAACTAGACTAGACTAATCTAGACTAGACTAGACTAATCTAGACTAGACTAAACTAATCTAAACTAGACTAATCTAGACTAAACTAGACTAAACTAATCTAAACTAGACTAGATTAATCTAAACTAGACTAGACTAAAGTAGACTAGACTAAACTAGACTAGACTAAACTAAACTAAACTTAACTAGACTAGATTAATCTAAACTAGACTAGACTAAACTAGACTAGACTAGACTAGACTAAACTAGACTAAACTAATCTAGACTAGAACTCTAGGTCAATAGTCAGAGTCTTATGATGCTCACTTCTGCAGCTGTAGTCCCAGGCTGAATCCTTCTCTGTTAGAAGGTTGGAACACCTCCACAGAGGGTGCTGGCCCATTCAGGTATTGGGACAGAGAGAAGCGCAGCCGGACAATAATAGGCTCTGTTGGGATGATCTTCCAGGCCCTGGCTACTTCATCCTGGAGACAAGACAGCAAACTGTGTCAGCAACATAGGAAGATCCTCAGGGACATCCTAGATAACATGGGAAGATCCCTAGGGACATCAACATGGGAAGATCCTCAGGAACATCCTAGACAACATGGGAAGATCCCCAGGGACATCCTAGACAACATGGGAAGATCCTCAGGGACATCTACATGGGAAGATCCTCAGGGACATCAACATGGGAAGATCCTCAGGGACATCCTAGACAACATGGGAAGAGCCTCAGGGACATCAACATGGGAAGATCCTCAGGGACATCCTAGACAACATGGGAAGATGCTCAGGGACATCAACATGGGAAGATCCTCAGGGACATCCTAGACAACATGGGAAGATCCTCAGGGACATCAACATGGGAAGATCATCAGGGACATCAACATGGGAAGATCATCAGGGACATCCTAGACAACATGGGAAGATCCTCAGGGACATCAACATGGGAAGATCCTCAGGGACATCAACATGGGAAGATCCTCAGGGACATCCTAGACAACATGGGAAGATCCTCAGGGACATCAACATGGGAAGATCCTCAGGGACATCAACATGGGAAGATCCTCAGGGACATCATATAGAACTTAAAATATATACTTGTATGTGATACATATCGTGATCATGGTGGGTAGTGTAGTCGACTCACATCCAGGAAGCTGACATTGATTAGCATGTCAACGTCCACATCGTCAATGGACCCATGCTCTCTGGAGAGGAGGAAGAAGAAGACAGGAAGTCATGAGTCATTTACACTCTAGTCATTTAGCAGACGTCCTTATCCAGACATCTGTGTATTTTCGTACTTTTTCGTACTTTATGATAACAAGCAGATGCCTTCCCATTGTGGCCCCGTTAACTCAACCCACATCCTACTATCTCTGTCAGTAAGTGAAGCAAACCAAGGTTTCTATGTAACTGGTCGTACCTGACGGAGACAGCCGTGTCAGCGTAGATGGCCTTCACCGAATCTATGTCCATGTCCAGCTGAGGATGTCTGTAGAGGTCAGTAGCACAGCCCTCCTACAGAGAGAAACAACAACACATGTACCTTAGAGACAAACCCTGTTAGTTAACTACCTTAAACTCAGGATTAAACAGTACTAGACAGAATAGCTTCAAAAAGAACAGAGAGAGAGAGAGAGAGAAAATAACCAGTTAACACCACAACAATGACACACAACCACACACAACATATTTACCTAACGGACAAAACCAGATGGCCATCACAGAGAGTAAAATAGAATATTATACTAGACACAATACCATCAAATACAACAGGAAGTACAACAGGGAGTACAACAGGGAGTACAACAGAGAGTACAACAGAGAGTACAACAGAGAGTACAACAGAGAGTACAGCAGGAAGTACAACAGAGAGTACAGCAGGAAGTACAACAGAGAGTACAACAGAGAGTACAACAGGAAGTACAACAGAGAGTACAGCAAAGAGTACAACATACAACAGAGAGTACACCAGAGAGTACACCAGAGAGTACACCATACAACAGAGAGTACAACATAAAACAAAGAGTACAACATACAACAGAGAGTACAACATACAACAGACAGTACAACATACAACAGAGAGTACAACATACAACAGAGAGTACAACATACAACAGAGAGTACAACATACAACAGAGAGTACAACATACAACAGAGAGTACAACATACAACAGAGAGTACAACACACAACAGAGAGTACAACACACAACAGAGAGTACAACATACAACAGAGAGTACAACATACAACAGAGAGTACAACATACAACAGAGAGTACAACACACAACAGAGAGTACAACATACAACAGAGAGTACAACATACAACAGAGAGTACAACACACAACAGAGAGTACAACATACAACAGAGAGTACAACACACAACAGAGAGTACAACATACAACAGAGTACAACAGAGAGTACAACATACAACAGAGAGTACAACATACAGCAGAGAGTACAACATACAACAGAGAGTACAACATACAGCAGAGAGTACAACATACAACAGAGAGTACAACATACAACAGAGAGTACAACATACAACAGAGAGTACAACATACAGCAGAGAGTACAACATACAACAGAGAGTACAACATACAGCAGAGAGTACAACATACAACAGAGAGTACAACATACAGCAGAGAGTACAACATACAACAGAGAGTACAACATACAGCAGAGAGTACAACATACAACAGAGAGTACAACATACAACAGAGAGTACAACATACAGCAGAGAGTACAACATACAACAGAGAGTACAACATACAGCAGAGAGTACAACATACAGCAGAGAGTACAACATACAACAGAGAGTACAACATACAGCAGAGAGTACAACATACAGCAGAGAGTACAACATACAACAGAGAGTACAACATACAACAGAGAGTACAACATACAACAGAGAGTACAACATACAGCAGAGAGTACAACATACAACAGAGAGTACAACATACAACAGAGAGTACAACACACAACAGAGAGTACAACATACAACAGAGAGTACAACACACAACAGAGAGTACAACACACAACAGAGAGTACAACATAACAAAGAGTACAACATACAGCAGAGAGTACAACAGAGAGTACAACATACAACAGAGAGTACAACATACAGCAGAGAGTACAACATACAACAGAGAGTACAACATACAACAGAGAGTACAACATACAGCAGAGAGTACAACATACAACAGAGAGTACAACATACAACAGAGAGTACAACACACAACAGAGAGTACAACATACAACAGAGAGTACAACATACAACAGAGAGTACAACACACAACAGAGAGTACAACATACAACAGAGAGTACAACATACAACAGAGAGTACAACACACAACAGAGAGTACAACATACAACAGAGTACAACAAAGAGTACAACATACAGCAGAGAGTACAACATACAGCAGAGAGTACAACTGTAGGAACAGCTGGTTAATGGAGTCAAGGTGCTGTACTGTAGGATCAGCTGGTTAATGGAGTCAAGGTGCTGTACTGTAGGATCAGCTGGTTAATGGAGTCAAGGGGCTGTACTGTAGGATCAGCTGGTTAATGGAGTCAAGGGGCTGTACTGTAGGATCAGCTGGTTAATGGAGTCAAGGGGCTGTACTGTAGGATCAGCTGGTTAATGGAGTCAAGGGGCTGTACTGTAGGATCAGCTGGTTAATGGAGTCAAGGGGCTGTACTGTAGGATCAGCTGGTTAATGGAGTCAAGGGGCTGTACTGTAGGATCAGCTGGTTAATGGAGTCAAGGGGCTGTACTGTAGGATCAGCTGGTTAATGGAGTCAAGGGGCTGTACTGTAGGATCAGCTGGTTAATGGAGTCAAGGGGCTGTACTGTAGGATCAGCTGGTTAATGGAGTCAAGGGGCTGTACTGTAGGATCAGCTGGTTAATGGAGTCAAGGGGCTGTACTGTAGGATCAGCTGGTTAATGGAGTCAAGGTGCTGTACTGTAGGATCAGCTGGTTAATGGAGTCAAGGGGCTGTACTGTAGGATCAGCTGGTTAATGGAGTCAAGGGGCTGTACTGTAGGATCAGCTGGTTAATGGAGTCAAGGGGCTGTACTGTAGGATCAGCTGGTTAATGGAGTCAATGGGCTGTACTGTAGGATCAGTTGGTTAATGGAGTCAAGGGGCTGTACTGTAGGATCAGCTGGTTAATGGAGTCAAGGTGCTGTACTGTAGGATCAGCTGGTTAATGGAGTCAAGGGGCTGTACTGTAGGATCAGCTGGTTAATGGAGTCAAGGGGCTGTACTGTAGGATCAGCTGGCTAATGGAGTCAAGGGGCTGTACTGTAGGATCAGCTGGTTAATGGAGTCAAGGGGCTGTACTGTAGGATCAGCTGGTTAATGGAGTCAAGGGGCTGTACTGTAGGATCAGCTGGTTAATGGAGTCAAGGGGCTGTACTGTAGGATCAGCTGGTTAATGGAGTCAAGGGGCTGTACTGTAGGATCAGCTGGTTAATGGAGCTGTATGCTAGCCTTGCTCTCCGTGAATCCTTCCTAATCCCCACACGGTGAGAGTCACAACACATAGATAGAACCATTCAGAGCCCCACACAGTGAGAGTCACAACACATAGATAGAACCATTCAGAGCCCCACACAGTGAGAGTCACAACACATAGATAGAACCATTCAGAGCCAAGGATTTACACTGTACACACACCTTGTACCAGCAACATTGCTTTGGGTCTCTGGCATTTGCCTCCTTTCTAATCTTCTCTACTTTACATATTTCTGATACTGAATGTTATCAGATCTTCAACCAAAACCTAATATTATATAAAGGGAGCCAGAGTGAACAAATAACACAACAGTTACATACTTATTTCATTCATTTCACGAAGCTTTACAACACCCAATTCTCCCTGTGTGAAAAAAGTAATTGCCCCCTTACACTCAATAACTGGCTGTGTCATCTTTACACTCAATAACTGGCTGTGTCATCTTTACACTCAATAACTGGCTGTGTCATCTTTACACTCAATAACTGGCTGTGTCATCTTTACACTCAATAACTGGCTGTGTCATCTTTACACTCAATAACTGGCTGTGTCATCTTTACACTCAATAACTGGCTGTGTCATCTTTACACTCAATAACTGGCTGTGTCATCTTTACACTCAATAACTGGCTGTGTCATCTTTACACTCAATAACTGGCTGTGTCATCTTTACACTCAATAACTGGCTGTGTCATCTTTACACTCAATAACTGGCTGTGTCATCTTTACACTCAATAACTGGCTGTGTCATCTTTACACTCAATAACTGGCTGTGTCATCTTTACACTCAATAACTGGCTGTGTCATCTTTACACTCAATAACTGGCTGTGTCATCTTTACACTCAGTAACTGGCTGTGTCATCTTTACACTCAATAACTGGCTGTGTCATCTTTACACTCAATAACTGGCTGTGTCATCTTTACACTCAATAACTGGCTGTGTCATCTTTACACTCAATAACTGGCTGTGTCATCTTTACACTCAATAACTGGCTGTGTCATCTTTAGCTGCAATGACTCCAACCAAACACTTCCTGTAGTTGTCTCTCACATCGCTGTGGAGGAATTTTAACCCGCTCTTCCATGCAGAACTGTTCAAACTCTGTGACATTTGTGGGTTTTCAAGCATGAACTGCTTGTTTCAAGTCCTCACACAACATCTCAATTGGGATTAGGTGTGGACTTTAACTAGGCCATTCCAAATCTTCAAATGTGTTGCTTATTAGTCATTTTCATGTAGACTTGATTGTGTGTTTTGGATCATTGTCTTGCTGCATGACCCAGCTGCACTTCAGCTTCAGCTCACAGACGGATGGGCTGACATTGTCCTGTAGAATTATCTGATACAGAGCAGAATTCATGGTTCCTTCTATTAAGGCAAGTCATTAATGTCCTGAGGCAGCAAAGCATCCCCAAACCATCACACTACCACCCCCATGCTTGGCCGTTGGTATGAGGTGGCAGGTGCCGTTAGGGGCAGCAGGTAGCCTAGTGGTTAGAGTGTTGGACTAGTAACTGGAAGGTTGCAAGATCGAATCCCCGAGCTGACAAGGTAAAAATCTGTCGTTCTTCCCCTGAACAAGGCAGTTGACCCACTGTTCCCCGATAGGCCTTCATTGTAAATAAGAATTTGTTCTTAACTGACTTGCCTAGTTAAATTAAAAGGTACAATTTAAAAAAAAATACAAAATGAAGATCTTACTGTGGAATGCAGTGTTTGATTTTCACCAGGCATAATGGGACCTGTGTCGTCCATAACGTTATACTTTTGACTCATCTGTCCATAGAACATTCTTCCAAGAGTCTTGATGATCATCCAGGGGATTTTTGACAAACAGGAGTCAACTTTAAGGACGAGATGGGTCCCATTATGTCTGGCGAAAACCACTCATTGCAGGTAAATGTGGCACAACCAGTTATTGAGCGTAAGGGGGCATTATAACGTTCTCACAGAGGTAAATGTGGCACAACCAGTTATTGAGCGTAAGGGGGCATTATAACGTTCTCACAGAGGTAAATGTGGCACAACCAGTTATTGAGCGTAAGGGGGCATTATAACGTTCTCACACAGGGGAATGTGGCACAACCAGTTATTGAGCGTAAGGGGGCATTATAACGTTCTCACAGAGGTAAATGTGGCACAACCAGTTATTGAGCGTAAGGGGGCATTATAACGTTCTCACAGAGGGGAATGTGGCACAACCAGTTATTGAGCGTAAGGGGGCATTATAACGTTCTCACAGAGGTAAATGTGGCACAACCAGTTATTGAGCGTAAGGGGGCATTATAACGTTCTCACAGAGGTAAATGTGGCACAACCAGTTATTGAGCGTAAGGGGGCATTATAACGTTCTCACAGAGGTAAATGTGGCACAACCAGTTATTGAGCGTAAGGGGGCATTATAACGTTCTCACACAGGGGAATGGGGTGTTGCATAACTTTGTTAATTACATATTTTTTTTAAACCAAGTATAAATGTTTTTTTAGTTATTCGTTAACTCAGGTTCCCTTTATCTAACATTAGGTTTTGGTTGAAGATCTGACAACATTTAGTATCAGAAATATACAAAAATAGAGAAAATCAGAAAAGGGACAAATACTTTTTCACGGCTCTGGTACATCAACCCATACAGCTCCATTGAGAGCTACTGTACATCAGCCCATACAGCTCCATTGAGAGCTACTGTACATCAACCCATACAGCTCCATTGAGAGCTACTGTACATCAACCCATACAGCTCCATTGAGAGCTACTGTACATCAGCCCATACAGCTCCATTGAGAGCTACTGTACATCAGCCCATACAGCTCCATTGAGAGCTACTGTACATCAACCCATACAGCTCCATTGAGAGCTACTGTACATCAGCCCATACAGCTCCATTGAGAGCTACTGTACATCAGCCCATACAGCTCCATTGAGAGCTACTGTACATCAACCCATACAGCTCCATTGAGAGCTACTGTACATCAACCCATACAGCTCCATTGAGAGCTACTGTACATCAACCCATACAGCTCCATTGAGAGCTACTGTACATCAGCCCATACAGCTCCCTTGAGAGCTACTGTACATCAACCCATACAGCTCCATTGAGAGCTACTGTACATCAGCCCATACAGCTCCATTGAGAGCTACTGTACATCAGCCCATACAGCTCCATTGAGAGCTACTGTACATCAGCCCATATAGCTCCATTGAGAGCTACTGTACATCAGCCCATACAGCTCCATTGAGAGCTACTGTACATCAGCCCATACAGCTCCATTGAGAGCTACTGTACATCAACCCATACAGCTCCATTGAGAGCTACTGTACATCAGCCCATACAGCTCCATTGAGAGCTACTGTACATCAGCCCATACAGCTCCATTGAGAGCTACTGTACATCAACCCATACAGCTCCATTGAGAGCTACTGTACATCAGCCCATACAGCTCCATTGAGAGCTACTGTACATCAGCCCATACAGCTCCATTGAGAGCTACTGTACATCAACCCATACAGCTCCATTGAGAGCTACTGTACATCAACCCATACAGCTCCATTGAGAGCTACTGTACATCAGCCCATACAGCTCCATTGAGAGCTACTGTATGAACATTATTACATGGATTTCGCATAAGAACTCCTCCAACTCCTCGGTGCAACTCTCCACTTCATCCGATTGGTTGTCCGTCCAGTCACACTCTTCTGATTGGTTGTCAGTACAGTGGCACTCATCGGATTGGTTGTTGGTCCAGCGCTGACACTCAACGTCCTGTTGTTGGTCAAAAATGGAAGGACGCTATGAGTCATACAGGTTAACTGTACTGTAGTCATACAGGCCAAATGTACTGTAGTCATAGAGGCCAACTGTACTGTAGTCATACAGACCAACTGTACTGTAGTCATACAGGTTAACTGTACTGTAGTCATACAGGTTAACTGTACTGTAGTCATACAGGTTAACTGTACTGTTGTCATACAGGTTAACTGTACTGTAGTCATACAGACCAACTGTACTGTAGTCATACAGGCCAACTGTACTGTAGTCATACAGGCCAACTGTACTGTAGTCATACAGGCCAACTGTACTGTAGTCATACAGGCCAACTGTACTGTAGTCATACAGGCCAACTGTACTGTAGTCATACAGGCCAACTGTACTGTAATCATACAGGCCAACTGTACTGTAGTCATACAGGCCAACTGTACTGTAGTCATACAGACCAACTGTACTGTAGTCATACAGGCCAACTGTACTGTAGTCATACAGGCCAACTGTACTGTAGTCATACAGACCAACTGTACTGTAGTCATACAGGCCAACTGTACTGTAGTCATACAGGCCAACTGTACTGTAATCATACAGGCCAACTGTACTGTAGTCATACAGGCCAACTGTACTGTAGTCATACAGGCCAACTGTACTGTAGTCATACAGACCAACTGTACTGTAGTCATACAGGCCAACTGTACTGTAGTCATACAGGCCAACTGTACTGTAGTCATACAGGCCAACTGTACTGTAATCATACAGGCCAACTGTACTGTAGTCATACAGGCCAACTGTACTGTAGTCATACAGGCCAACTGTACTGTAGTCATACAGGCCAACTGTACTGTAGTCATACAGGCCAACTGTACTGTAATCATACAGGCCAACTGTACTGTAGTCATACAGGCCAACTGTACTGTAGTCATACAGGCCAACTGTACTGTAGTCATACAGGTTAACTGTACTGTAGTCATACAGGCCAACTGTACTGTAGTCATACAGGCCAACTGTACTGTAGTCATACAGACCAACTGTACTGTAGTCATACAGGCCAACTGTACTGTAGTCATACAGGTTAACTGTACTGTAGTCATACAGGCCAACTGTACTGTAGTCATACAGGCCAACTGTACTGTAGTCATACAGACCAACTGTACTGTAGTCATACAGGCCAACTGTACTGTAGTCATACAGGCCAACTGTACTGTAGTCATACAGACCAACTGTACTGTAGTCATACAGGCCAACTGTACTGTAGTCATACAGGCCAACTGTACTGTAATCATACAGGCCAACTGTACTGTAATCATACAGGCCAACTGTACTGTAGTCATACAGGCCAACTGTACTGTAGTCATACAGGCCAACTGTACTGTAGTCATACAGGCCAACTGTACTGTAATCATACAGGCCAACTGTACTGTAGTCATACAGGCCAACTGTACTGTAGTCATACAGGCCAACTGTACTGTAGTCATACAGGCCAACTGTACTGTAGTCATACAGGCCAACTGTACTGTAATCATACACGCCAACTGTACTGTAGTCATACAGGCCAACTGTACTGTAGTCATACAGGTTAACTGTACTGTAGTCATACAGGTTAACTGTACTGTAGTCATACAGGCCAACTGTACTGTAGTCATACAGACCGACTTTACTGTAGTCATACAGGCCAACTGTACTGTAGTCATACAGACCAACTGTACTGTAGTCATACAGGCCAACTGTACTGTAGTCATACAGGTTAACTGTACTGTAGTCATACAGGCCAACTGTACTGTAGTCATACAGGCCAACTGTACTGTAGTCATACAGGCCAACTGTACTGTAGTCATACAGACCAACTGTACTGTAGTCATACAGGTCACCTGTACTGTAGTCATACAGGTTAACTGTACTGTAGTCATACAGGTTAACTGTACTGTAGTCATACAGGCCAACTGTACTGTAGTCATACAGACCAACTGTACTGTAGTCATATAGACCAACTGTACTGTAGTCATACAGGCCAACTGTACTGTAGTCATACAGGTTAACTGTACTGTAGTCATACAGGCCAACTGTACTGTAGTCATACAGGCCAACTGTACTGTAGTCATACAGGCCAACTGTACTGTAGTCATACAGGCCAACTGTACTGTAGTCATACAGACCAACTGTACTGTAGTCATACAGGCCAACTGTACTGTAATCATACAGGCCAACTGTACTGTAATCATACAGGCCAACTGTACTGTAGTCATACAGACCAACTGTACTGTAGTCATACAGGCCAACTGTACTGTAGTCATACAGGCCAACTGTACTGTAGTCATACAGGCCAACTGTACTGTAGTCATACAGGCCAACTGTACTGTAATCATACAGGCCAACTGTACTGTAGTCATACAGGCCAACTGTACTGTAGTCATACAGGCCAACTGTACTGTAGTCATACAGGTTAACTGTACTGTAGTCATACAGGCCAACTGTACTGTAGTCATACAGACCGACTTTACTGTAGTCATACAGGCCAACTGTACTGTAGTCATACAGACCAACTGTACTGTAGTCATACAGGCCAACTGTACTGTAGTCATACAGGTTAACTGTACTGTAGTCATACAGGCCAACTGTACTGTAGTCATACAGGCCAACTGTACTGTAGTCATACAGGCCAACTGTACTGTAGTCATACAGACCAACTGTACTGTAGTCATACAGGTCACCTGTACTGTAGTCATACAGGTTAACTGTACTGTAGTCATACAGGTTAACTGTACTGTAGTCATACAGGCCAACTGTACTGTAGTCATACAGACCAACTGTACTGTAGTCATATAGACCAACTGTACTGTAGTCATACAGGCCAACTGTACTGTAGTCATACAGGTTAACTGTACTGTAGTCATACAGGCCAACTGTACTGTAGTCATACAGGCCAACTGTACTGTAGTCATACAGGCCAACTGTACTGTAGTCATACAGGCCAACTGTACTGTAGTCATACAGACCAACTGTACTGTAGTCATACAGGCCAACTGTACTGTAATCATACAGGCCAACTGTACTGTAATCATACAGGCCAACTGTACTGTAGTCATACAGACCAACTGTACTGTAGTCATACAGGCCAACTGTACTGTAGTCATACAGGCCAACTGTACTGTAGTCATACAGGCCAACTGTACTGTAGTCATACAGGCCAACTGTACTGTAATCATACAGGCCAACTGTACTGTAGTCATACAGGCCAACTGTACTGTAGTCATACAGGCCAACTGTACTGTAGTCATACAGACCAACTGTACTGTAGACTACAGATGGAAAGAGGGAGGAAGAACGAGAAAGTAACAGACAGAGGGAGGCGGCTGTACATGACAAATTTACACAATAGAAACATGGACTCACCATCTGGTCAGTTCTTGGCTTCAACGACAGTCTTTACTATCCAGTCCAGTAGTGATCGATGAAGTAAAACAGCAGGTTGTTCTGGTGGTCAGCACATATGATCTTAAACACTTTACCTGTCCCCATGGTGATCACATCTGCAACAATAAATATGTGTACATTAGTTCCCTCAGTACTTATATATATACACTGAGTGTACAAAACATTAAGAACACCTGCTCTTTCCATGACATAGACAGACCAGGTGAATCCAGGTGAAAGCTATGATCCCTTATTGTATGTCACTTGTTAAATCCACTTCAATCAGTGTAGATGAAGGAGAGGAGACAGGTTAACTTTTTACTGCAGTGTGCTAAATCAGGATCACACAGAGTGTTTCCTGGTAGTCTTTAACAAATCTATTTTGAAACAAAAGTAAACACCTCACACACATGGATATGGGCTTAAAGAAGAGAAGACACCTGGACCAAGTCCGATATAGAGAAATGTATTACATTTTGAGTTTACATCCCAAGATTACACTTTATATACATCACAGAAGACTGAAATATAACAAAACTGTTTTGACGTAGAAACACTGTCATTTTTTTATATTAATTATGAAATTATGAAAAATATGAATAACATTCCACCCATGAGGCCACTAGGTAATTTGATTGCAGGAAAGGGCAGGAGAAGGATTTTTAAGCCTTGACACATGGATTGTGTATGTATGCCATCCAGAGGGTGAATAGGCAAGACAAAATATTTAATTGCCATTGAACGGGTACCCGGACAGCTGATGAAACTGAGGAGTATTTCTGTTTGTAATAAAGCCCTTTTGTGGGAAAAACTAATTCTGATTGTCTGTGCCTGGCTCCCCAGTGGGTGGGCCTATGCCCTCCCAGGCTGTGCCCCTGCCCAGTCATGTGAAATCTATAGATTAGGGCCTAATGAATTTTGACTGATTTTCCTTTTTGTTCAGTATCCAATATTTTGTTTGTTTTTGAAAATAAATATATTTTATTACGGTTTAGATGGTACAAGGATTCTCTACACTTGCTTGTTTTGTCACATATAAAGTGAAATTTGGCAAACTATTAGAATTTTGGCAACCCGGAATTTGCAGAGCGATTTCTGCATTTTGGCGATTTCCCTCCGTGTACCCTCTGTGACTTCTAGGAAGATTTTAACCCACTAACCCACCCCCCCCCCCCCAAAACATTTCTCCAAGTTTCACCATCATTGTAAAGCCCGAGTTATTTTGTATCTTAGACAAAGTTATTATGTATTTAATGTGATTTGTGATTCAACTCTGTTACGTGAACTTAACTCTTATTTCAATACGGTAAAACTTTATTTATATATATATTTCTTTCAAAAGAAACATTAACATCTAATAGTCAATTCTGGTGTTTTGTGGGTAAAAACTGAGCGGGTTGAGCACAACACATCAACCCTTTAACCCTGTTAGACAGGCTAGAAATGTATTAACAATGTCATTTATTTTGTTGTGTGTGAATCTTACATTCACTTGCCCGTCCCTGCTGCACACAACAAGCTTCCATTCCCCCTGTGGCGATACATGGCTGATTTAACTAGTAATTACCAGTTGGAGGGGCATATTTTTCACAGATGTGGAGAATTCCCACTTCCCACTTGGTTACGAATGCACCATACCACTGGTAACCGTCCACTGTAGGGCTGTATAGTATCACTCATTGGAAGTAGAGGTCGTAGACCTACACTTTTGAAAAAACATGGAGCGTAATCATTTTGTTTAAATCGATACAAACTAAAATAAAACAATTATAAAAGCAGCCTAGTGCACTATTTTTCATTATTAAATTGAGCTGAAAATCTTTTTAACCTCTTTAGATGAAAAACTAGCTTTTTTATGAAGTTGAATATTTGCTCTTTATGACTGAATGTTAAAATTAGATGAAATCAAACTTTCTTCTTTTTTTTTTTACTCACCATTCACAATCAAAATTATACCACTGCCAAAGTTTTGGCTTTGTGGCCCCCCAAAAAATTCTCCACTGATCAATACCTAAAGAATCATTTAAGAAGCCGAATTAGGATCCACTTTGGCCGTCCTGTAGACTAGATGTTATAGCCATGCATTTCTGGAATACTGTCGGGCTTTATATGCATTTGAGCAAAGATGGAAATGTATCTACATGTATTTGAAATACATTTTACGCAACGTTTTTTTCCCCCGTACGGGATACCAAGGATTAGTTCAACAAGTTCAACAAGTTCAACAAGTTGATTCTGATTCTTAGTTCACCTGTTGATTCTGCTAATCAAATGTTGATTCTGCTAATCAAATGTTGATTCTGCTAATGGCTCTAATGTACTTCTCATATGTACAAACAGGAGGATGTGATCAAGAAATGCCAGGATTTAGCCTCCCGAATGGCACAGCGGTCTAAGGCGTTACTATAGACACGGGTTCATATCCTGGGCTGTGCCACAACCGGCCGTGGCCTGGAGTCCCATAGGATGTTGCACAATTGGGCCTGCATTGTCCGGGTTAGGGGAGGATTTGGCCTGGGAGGCTTTACTTGGCTCATCACACTCTAGCGACTCCTTGTGGCGGTCCGGGTGCCTGCAGGCTGACCTCGATTGCCAGTTGAACGGTGTTTCCTCCGACACATTGGTGCGGCTGGATTCGGTGTTAAGCTGGCGGGTGTTAAGGAGCGCGGTTAGGCGGGTCATGCTTCTGGAGGACACATGACTCCACCTTTGTCTCTCCCGAGTTCGTTGGGGAGTTGCAGCGATGAGATAAGATTGAAACTGGGGAGAAAAAGGAGGGGTAAAATACCCCAAAATAAAAAATAAAAGACATGCCAGGATGTAATATGAAAGACAAGATAAACAGTCCACTGTCACTGTGGTGCACTTAAGGAATTATAGATTTTTATACAACGGGTTACCAAAATATTCAAATAAGGATGAATTTATTCACTGGTTTTAACCTATCAGCATTCAGAATTAGACCCACCCGTTGTATAAATAACAATAATTCCATTCTTACCTTTTCGAGAACAGGAGAACCAGCGGTGTCCAATGGGTTAATTTATAAAAAGTCGCTGGAACTCCAATGTAAAAAAGAAAAAAAAAAGAAAAACAGAAATTGGAAAAAAAGGACAAAAAGAAAAGGCAATGAAAAGTAATATGAACAGGATCCAATCAAAAGGAGTAACCCTTAAAACATTTGTAAAGGCATCTGTTCCATTGTTCATAGGAAGCAGGTTCCAGTCCGTATGGGGCGACTGTCGGCGTGCAGTAATCCAGGTAATCCACACTAAACTGTATCTGTGTCTCCCAATGTTAATGCGAAAGGTCTGTGGGTGTCTGTCTGTCTGCTTGCTTGCCTGCCTGCCTGTCTTTCTGCTCGTCTGTCTGCCTGCCTGCCTGCCTTCCTGCCTGCCCTTTCTTTCTGTTTGTCTGCCCTTTCTGTCTGCCCTTTCTGTCTGTCTGTCTGTCTGTCTGTCTGTCTGTCTGTCTGTCTGTCTGTCTGTCTGTCTCTGTCTGTCTGTCTGTCTGTCTGTCTGTCTGTCTGTCTGTCTGTCTGGCTGGCTGGCTGGCTGGCTGGCTGGCTGGCTGGCTGGCTGCCTGTCTGTCTGTCTGTCTGTCTGTCTGTCTGTCTGTCTGTGTCAGCTGTAGGTCCTGTAGGAAGCTGATCACAAAAACCTGATCCATGAGGAGAGGAGAGGAGAGGAGAGGAGAGGAGAGGAGAGGAGAGGAGAGGAGAGGAGAGGAGAGGAGAGGAGAGGAGAGGAGAGGAGAGGAGAGGAGAGGAGAGGAGAGGAGAGGAGAGGAGAGGAGAGGAGAGGAGATGGTTATTAGGGAGATTGAGGTATCAAGAGAAAATAGATGTAACAACATCAAAATACTTTAGGTCTCTCTGTCTCTGTTATTCTATTAAACTCATAGTTAGTTTATTGTAAGGTTAGGCTAGAAGACAATTTCAACACATACCTTCAATTTGGTTCAACGTGATTTTTATGTGCCATGTCGGAGACCTTCGTGTACTATAAATAATTTACAGAATGAGGGGTAGTCTGGTATCCTGTAGCCTGGTCCCAAATCTATTTGTGCTATCCTGCCAACCGGGAGGAGCCAATACATGAATAGACACTGACCAGTTGCTAAGACAGCACAAACAGATCTGGGACCAGGCTAGGGCAGCTACAGTGTGGTGGGGAGGAGCGTGAAGAAACAGAGACAGATGCAGCCTCCAGTCTTAGTCTCCTTGGAGCTGATTGGTACTGTATCATGCTAATCTCAAAGGGCTTGCCACTGTTACAAGAGACACCACACAGTCAACTCAAAATAACATACAAAAAGACTTAGTATCATCTCAGACTTACATGGCGTGCAGGGAAGCTAAAGTAATTCCACTGCCTAATAGTAAAACACACTTTGCTGGCTCTAACCGCCGTCCAATCAGTTGGCTGTCTGCACTTAGTAAACTGATGGAGAGGATTGTGTTTGACCAAATACAATGCTATTTTTTCAGAGAACAAGTTAACTACTTAGTTTCAGCATGCATATAGAGAAAAGCAATACACTTGTACTGTACTGACTCAGATGACTGATGATTGGTTAAAGGAAATGTATAGTAAGATGATAGTTGGAGCTGTATTGTTAGATTCCAGTGTAGCCTTTGATGTTATTGATCAGACATTGTTATTGTTACTTGTTATGGCTTTAGATCACCTGCCATCACATGGTTGGAGATGTATTTATCCAATAGAACCCAGAGTGATCTTCAGCGGAAGCTTCTCTAACATCAGATATGTACAGTGCGGTCACAGATTTCACCAGATGTATAAATGTGAAGCATCCGGTTGGTGTTTCCACTCACTACCAAATATGGTGATGAGAGGAAGCCCATTGGCCAGCAGTGGGAGAAGATGGAGTGAGATGGAATTTGGCTGACATTCTGCTAATTTTCTCATAGATTAAACATTTGATCTCCATACAGTTTTCCGTTTCCAAAACTAGAATCTGCAACAAACTGAGTGGACTGCTCTTTGTAGACTTTACCCATTGCCAAATTTTCTAAATAATTTGAGTGCAAGGGCGATTTTGAATTATTGCACACTCGCACATCACAGAGCAGGCGTTCCCTAACAGAAATATGCAAATAAATGCTTGAACGCGCGCCAATAGGATCTCACTCACTCGCGCTTGGCTCTGCCCACCTCCTTGGTTGTTCTGCTCACTCTGATTAATTTGCTCCCATTGGAAATGACAGGCTCTGGCCTATCTTGGTTTATAATTAAAACTCTTTGGTCAGGTGTCCCTCAGGGCACTTTCCTTGGTACGTTAACTCTTCTCTATTTTTGCAAATGATTTGCCACTGGTCTTACATGAAGCTAGAATGACTATGTATGAGGATGATTCCACACACTACATGTCAGCACCCAAATAAGGAGTTACAGTCAGTACCAGAATGGTTGATTAATAATAAACTGGTCTTAAATACATCTACAACTTAAATAATTGTATTTAGTTCAAAACATTCTCTAATAAGACCTAAACCTCAACTGGAGTTGTACATAAAGGGTGTGACCGTTGCACATCCAGACCTAATATCCTCAACAACATGCCAGTCTTTCCTGGTTGAGGGTTGATGAGAGATGAACTGCTTAGCTTCTAGTTTTTTATGAGAAATATTAATGTGATGAAAATTACAGATTGTCTGCATAAATCAAAATAACATTCAGCTCACACACCCATACATACTCCACAAGACATGCCACCAGGGGTCTCTTCACACACCCATATATATTTTTTTGTTGCATTATTTTGTGTATCATTGTATTTTACATTTGGGTAACTGTCCTTCAGTGTATCAGCGTTTTTGTTACTTGTCATGATTCGTGTTTTTCTTTCTTGTGTGTACCCCAAGAAGATTAGCTACTGCTGCTTCTGCAAAAGCTAATGGAGATCCTAATTAACACACAATAAATATACTACTGAACTCTGGCGCTTACAGCTACATCAACTGAATACAGCGTGTGCTACAGAGTCTCAGTAATAGTGCTTGTGTATAAAACCGGGAAGAGTCTTAAGTAACTACTCGAAGGGACAAATTTTCGATTCCCCCCCCCCCCCCAGAAAAGAAAAAAGAAAGTGTCCCTGTCTGTGGCTGTGTATGCATCCCAAATAGCACCCTTTTGTCTTTATAGTGCACTCCCTTTGACCAGGACCAATAGAGCTCTAGTCAAAAGTAGTGCACTACCTTTGACCAGGACCAATAGAGCTCTAGTCAAAAGTAGTGCACTACCTTTGACCAGGACCAATAGAGCTCTAGTCAAAAGTAGTGCACTACCTTTGACCAGGGCCAATAGAGCTCTAGTCAAAAGTAGTGCACTATCTTTGACCAGGGCCAATAGAGCTCTAGTCAAAAGTAGTGCACTACCTTTGACCAGGGCCAATAGAGCTCTAGTCAAAAGTAGTGCACTACCTTTGACCAGGGCCAATAGAGCTCTAGTTAAAAATAGTGCACTACCTTTGACCAGGCCCAATAGAGCTCTAGTTAAAAGTAGTGCACTACCTTTGACCAGGGCCAATAGAGCTCTAGTCAAAAGTAGTGCACTACCTTTGACCAGGGCCAATAGAGCCCTAGTCAAAAGTAGTGCACTTCCTTTGACCAGGGACAATAGAGCTCTAGTCAAAAGTAGTGCACTACCTTTGACCAGGGACAATAGAGCTCTAGTCAAAAGTAGTGCACTTCCTTTGACCAGGACCAATAGAGCTCTAGTCAAAAGTAGTGCACTACCTTTGACCAGGGCCAATAGAGCTCTAGTCAAAAGTAGTGCACTACCTTTGACCAGGGCCAATAGAGCTCTAGTCAAAAGTAGTGCACTACCTTTGACCAGGGACAATAGAGCTCTAGTCAAAAGTAGTGCACTACCTTTGACCAGGGACAATAGAGCTCTAGTCAAAAGTAGTGCACTTCAAAGAATAGGGTGCCATTTGGAACACAGGCACCCTGACCTTAATTAGCATTAGCCCTGTTAGCCGGTCGCCACCTGCTGTTGTTCTGATGCTCTGAGGGCTGACCAGCTTACGGACACTTCTATGACTGCATTGACCTGTGACCTGCAAGCAGGCACTCTTTCCAAAGCCTCCTATAGTACCAACAACTAGTGTCTTCAATGTAGGCCTAATCTACTTCCTGTGTGTGGGGGAGTAGTTCCCATTCAGTTCTCAGTAAAGGTGTTTCCAAATGACACTTTAAACTGGATTGCCATTGGACTGGATTGACATTGAATTCCCTTGGTTTGATTGCTGTTATTTTGTCATTTAATATTTTAGGTTGGAATAGAATATAATAAAATGGAATATATTAAAATATAATATAATAGAATAGAATAGAATATAATAAAATAGAATATATTAAAATAGAATATAATAAAACAGAATATATTAAAATAGAATAGAATAGAATCAAATAGAATATAATAAAATGGAATAAAATAAAATAGAATATAATAAAATAGAATATAATAAAATAGAATATAATAAAATAGAATATAATAGAGTAAAATACAATAAATATAATATAATAAAATAAGAATAGAGCCCTGCTCTACTTACGCTGTTGCTGTCCGTATTAGTTTATTATTTTAAGAGGTGCGGCAGTGATTCTGCAGAGTACACTGGAGAACAACAACACAACACACTCTATTCATATGTGTCCATCAGTAGCACATATCAAAATAACTGCAATTTTAAAGTGATGGGAGTAAATCTGGCTTTTTTTTTAACAACATGATTCATGAACAACATATGGTTTGGTTTTAAATGATACGAAGCTCTGAGGCTCAAAGGATACAAGGACATGTATGGACATAGGACAACCTTTTCTTGTCTGTTGGAGGAGACTGGTGAAATAGACCAGACTGGGATACAATACAATGCAGACGTCACATTATTCACT
The DNA here is from genome assembly GCF_016432855.1 of Salvelinus namaycush. Classification (NCBI taxonomy): domain Eukaryota; kingdom Metazoa; phylum Chordata; class Actinopteri; order Salmoniformes; family Salmonidae; genus Salvelinus; species Salvelinus namaycush. The sequence goes on along the minus strand of NC_052314.1, from coordinate 6,529,727 downwards.
TATAGAGACTTGCAGTAGCCTACATTAGACAAAGCTGTGTCCACTATAACACGATGGTTTGGCCCCGATGACGGGTATACACACCATCCACTAGAGAGAGACACCATCCACTAGAGAGAGACACCATCCACTAGAGAGAGACACCATCCACTAGAGAGAGACACCATCCACTAGAGAGAGACACCATCCACTAGAGAGAGACACCATCCACTAGAGAGAGACACCATCCACTAGAGAGAGACACCATCCACTAGAGAGAGACACCATCCACTAGAGAGAGACACCAACCAGCTTTCCATCCAACCGTTTTATGGGCGTAAAGTACGTCGGATAAAAAATATATATATAATTACAGGCCTGATGGAAACAGAAGATTTTGTCGGTAAAATTTCCAAATGTCGACAAAATAAAATACGCTAGTCAAGGTGGGATATTTTTTCTGTTGTTAAAATGAATTATGCGATAAATGTCGATGAAAACGCTTTTATTCTCAACTATTGATATAATAACCATAATATCGAAGTAAATTTGGAGTCACGTGATGACATGTTGCGCTGTCCTCTCACTACGACTCATCCGGAAAGCACACAGTTTATTAGGCTACAGATGAAATAAATTATGATGAACTTCACAGGGAGGTGAAAGAGCAAGATGATGATGAGCTTGATGCTCCTTTCCAATAAATATCCAGGGTCTTATTCTGGTGACATGATCATCGATGCTTGGCTGACGTTTGACAAATACAAATAATTTCGCTCTTTTGTCCATAATAATCTCATCATGTTGGTTATCCAACCTGCACTGTATCTGTGATCTGTTGGCTAGAGCGCACTTGCCAACGCCAGATTCGGCACACTCGCTATATAACGCACATTTCTTTGTGAGAAAACCATCAGTGGAGTGAAAATACGATGGAAACCCATTTAACTTTTTTTCTTTTTTTTCTGTGCATGGGAATGTAACCGCTTAAGTTATTTTTCTGTCCACTACGTCATCACGCAAAGCCTTTTATCTACAACAAGTCCATTTGATGGAAACAACTCTGGTGGGAAAATGTGATTTAAAGCGGATTTTAGAATATTGGAATTAAAATCTGTCCCCAATTGGATGGAAACCTAGCTAATGTCTCTGCAAGTCTTAGTGCTGGAGAGAAAGTAGGATTGGTCTATAATATTGGTAACACTTTACACTAATATATACTTTAAAATGAATGTATAATTAGTATAGGCTGTTAATCATTAGTTATAATAGTAATCAGTAGTAAAAAGTTAATAAATATTTTATTTTGTGATCTACCAAGTAGCAACATGGTCTGGGTGTTACCGGCTTAAAGGACATTGAGGAAACACTGTAGGCCCTACATCCACCCCTAATCTCATCCACCCCTCACCTCATCCACCCCTATCCTCATCCACCCCTAACATCATGCACCCCTAACCTCATACACCCCTATCCTCATCCACCCCTAACCTCATCCCCCTCTAACCTAATCCACCCCTAACCTCATCCCCCTCTAACCTCATCCACCCCTAACCTCATCCACCCCCTAACCTCATCCACCCCTAACCTCATCCACACCTAACCTAATCCCCCTCTATCCTCATCCACCCCTAACCTCATCCACCCCTAACCTCATCCACCCCCTAACCTCATCCACCCCTAACCTCATCCACCCCTATCCTCATCCACCCCTAACCTCATCCACCCCTATCCTCATCCACCCCTATCCCCATCCACCCCTATCCTCATCCACCCCTAACCTCATCCACCCCTAACCTCATCCACCCATATCCTCATCCACCCCTATCCTCATCCACCCCTAACCTCATCCACCCCTAACCTCATCCACCCCTATCCTCATCCACCCCTAACCTCATCCACCCATATCCTAATCCACCCCTATCCTCATCCACCCCTATCCTCATCCACCCCTAACCTCATCCACCCCTATCATTATCCACCCCTAACCTAATCCCCCTCTAACCTCATCCACCCCTAACCTCATCCACCCCTATCCCATCCATCCCCTAACCTCATCCACCCCTAACCTCATCCACCCCTATCCTCATCCACCCCTATCCTCATCCACCCCCTATCCTCATCCACCCCTATCCTCATCCACCCCTAACCTCATCCACCCCTATCCTCATCCACCCCCCAACCTCATCCACCCCTATCCTCATCCACCCCCCAACCTCATCCACCCCTAACCTCATCCACTCCTATCCTCATCCACCCCTATCCTCATCCACCCCTAACCTCATCCACCCCTATCCTCATCCACCCCTATCCTCCTCCACCCCTAACCTCATCCACCACTATCCTCATCTGCCCCTAACTTCATCTGCCCCTAACCTCATCCGCCCCTATCCTCATCCATCACCTAACCTCATCCACCCTCTAACCTCATCCACCCCCTATCCTCATCCACCCCTATCAATCAATCAATCAAGTTTATTTTATATAGCCCTTCGTACATCAGCTAATATCTCGAAGTGCTGTACAGAAACCCAGCCTAAAACCCCAAACAGCTAGTAATGCAGGTGTAGAAGCACGGTGGCTAGGAAAAACTCCCTAGAAAGGCCAAAACCTAGGAAGAAACCTAGAGAGGAACCAGGCTATGAGGGGTGGCCAGTCCTCTTCTGGCTGTGCCGGGTGGAGATTATAACAGAACTATGCCAAGATGTTCAAAAATGTTCATAAGTGACAAGCATGGTCAAATAATAATCATGAATAATTTTCAGTTGGCTTTTCATAGCCGATCATTAAGAGTTGAAAAACAACAGGTCTGGGACAGGTGGCGGTTCCATAACCGCAGGCAGAACAGTTGAAACTGGAATAGCAGCAAGGCCAGGCGGACTGGGGACAGCAAGGAGTCACCACGCCCGGTAGTCCCGACGTATGGTCCTAGGGCTCAGGTCCTCCGAGAGAAAGAAAGAGAGAAGGAGAAAATTAGAGAGAGCCAAGATTTTCAAAATGTTCATAAATGACAAGCATGGTCAAATAATAATCAGGAATAAATCTCAGTTGGCTTTTCATAGCCGATCATTAAGAGTTGAAAACAGCAGGTCTGGGACAGGTAGGGGTTCCGTAACCGCAGGCAGAACAGTTGAAACTGGAATAGCAGCAAGGCCAGGTGGACTGGGGACAGCAAGGAGTCATCATGCCCGGTAGTCCTGACGTATGGTCCTAGGGCTCAGGTTCTCAGAGAGAGAGAAAGAAAGAGAGAACGAGAGAATTAGAGAGAGCATACTTAAATTCACACAGGACACTGGATAAGACAGGAGAAGTACTCCAGGTATAACCAACTGACCCTAGCCCCCCGACACATAAACTACTGCAGCATAAATACTGGAGGCTGAGACAGGAGCGGTCAGGAGACACTGTGGCCCCATCCGAAGATACCCCCGGACAGGGCCAAACAGGAAGGATATAACCCCACCCACTTTGCCAAAGCACAGCCCCCGCACCACTAGAGGGATATCTTCAACCACCAACTTACAATCCTGAGACAAGGCCGAGTATAGCCCACAAAGATCTCCACCACAGCACAAACCAAGGGGGGGCGCCAACCCAGACAGGAAGATCACGTCAGTAACTCAACCCACTCAAGTGACGCACCCCTCCTAGGGACGGCATGAAAGAGCACCAGTAAGCCAGTGACTCAGCCCCTGTAATAGGGTTAGAGGCAGAGAATCCCAGTGGAGAGAGGGGAACCGGCCAGGCAGAGACAGCAAGGGCGGTTCGTTGCTCCAGAGCCTTTCCGTTCACCTTCACACTCCTGGGCCAGACTACACTCAATCATATGACCTACTGAAGAGATAAGTCTTCAGTAAAGACTTAAAGGTTGAGATCGAGTCTGCGTCTCTCACATGGGTAGGCAGACTATTCCATAAAAATGGAGATCTATAGGAGAAAGCCCTGCCTCCCGCTGTTTGCTTAGAAATTCTAGGGACAATTAGGAGGCCTGCGTCTTGTGACCGTAGCGTACGTATTGGTATGTACGGCAGGACCAACTCGGAAAGATCCACCCCCCCACATCCACCCCCTAACCTCATCCATCCTCTAACTTCATCCACCTCCCCAACCCCATCCACCCTCTAACCTGTGTTATTGTGTTGCTACGGTAGGACGTTGCTAGGATACTCACCAACTTTCTTCACCTTCAGGGACATGAAGCCGTCGTCGATGTAAGACGTGAGCTCCGACCTTCAGGATCTTGGTGATGTTCTTGTAGTCCAGCCACAGGTGCTTCTCGTCACAGTTGTCCTTGTACTTGTCGTCCAGGGTCAACCTGATGTGACCTCCCTTCTTCAGCTCAACCTCAGCTTTGCCACTCTGTACAGGGGAAGAATCATATAATTACACAACTATTATTAGTAGCAGTAGTATTCTGTACTGTATATCTCTACGGGGAACAACAGGGTATTCTGATGCTAGTAGTGTTCTACTGTGCAACAGTACTATACAGATTTCATTGCTGGTTGTTCTATTCCTTACCGTTTTTTTAATGCGGTAGAAAAAAATGACCAAAGACAGCCAGAAATCCACTCCCCTGGCAACGGCAGGTCTGCTAGTTTCTTGTTGCTGCCCTGAATCTAGTGGTGTTGTACTGTCCTACGTTGAGACAGCCTGTCACGACTTCCTGCCGAAGTCGGCCCCTCTCCTTGTTCGAGCGGTGTTCGGCGGTCGACGTCACCGATCTTCTAGCCATCACTGATCCATTTTTCATTTTCCATTGGTTTTGTCTTGTCTTCCATCACACCTGGTTCAAATCCCATCAATTACATGTTGTGTATTTAACCCTCTGTTTCCCCTCATGTCCTTGTCAGTGATTGTTCGTTGTATGTATTGGTGCTTTGTATGTTATGGTGTGCGACGGGTTTTGTACCCACTTTCTTTATTTTGTTTATGTTGGTTTTCGGAGTTTGTGAGCATTTATTAAAATACTCCGTTTATACCAAGTTCGTTCTCCTGCGCCTGACTTCCCTGACACCAGTACGCACCCCATTACAGAGCCTTTGTTGCTGCCCTGAATCTAGTGGTGTTATACTGTCCTACCTTGAGATTTCATTGCTGTATATGTTTATATTTCTTGACATTTTTTTCATGCTGTTTTTATTGTGAGAGATTTTGGTGTGTTAAGTAAAAAACTTGAACTAGTACATGCCTCTGTTCATCCGTTTTGGCTTTTCGTAAAAGGTTCACAGTAAATAAATACTCACGTCCTTGATCAGTCCTGTCCTGATCTCAGGTCCCTTGGTGTCCAGAGCGATGGCCACTGGTCTGTACTCGAGGGTTCCATGTCCGAAGCTCTCGGTGGCCTCACGGACGTTCTTGATGGTCTCAGCATGGTACTGTAGGGGGTGTCAGATCATTTAGAGACATCATAGGTGGTTTTAGAACGGTACTGTAGAATAAGAAAAGGATAGGGGTCCAAGCACAGAACCTTGAGAAATGCCAAATTCAACTTTGGAATGCTCAAATGGTTTAGTTAGAGAGCTGGACAAATTGACATCGCCCAGATAGGTATCGTGTATTGCAATTTTGTATACACTTTATATAATGTTTGATTTGATATACTGTGTATAAAGTTGCTATTTGTTTTACTAGGCAAGTCAGTTAAGAACAAATTCTTATTTTCAATGACGGCCTAGGAACAGTGGGTTAACTGCCTTGTTTATGGGAAGAACAACAGGTTTTTACCTTGTCAGCTCGGGGATTCGATCTTGCAACCTTTCGGTTACTGATCCAACACTCTAACCACTAGGCTACTGCTTAAAAATGCTTACTGTCTCATGCTATACCTCAGTGTTGAAAACACACTGACACTCACTCAACAATGGGTGACAGACAAGGGACAATTTAATAAATTGTTATGTTTTGGCCTTGGTTATATTAAAATGAATAGGCCCTGTGTGGCTCATTTGATAGAGCATGGCACTTGCAACGCCAGGGTTGAAAATGTATCCATTTTGCTCTGGATAAGCTCTGGATAAGAGCGTCTGCTTAAATGACTAAAATGTAAATGTAAAAAAAGAACTGTTAAATCACTTTGGATATAAGCAACTGCTAAATGGCATATATTAAATAGAATAGCCACGTAGCATAGCTCTGCCTCTCTTGCTCCCCCTAAACAGTTTTTTTTGCCTATAGACGACTACCTGAGACTAGAAGACTCACAGCTATTACATCTTCACAGCAGAGTCATGACGACAAGAGAATGTGTTCTTTGGACAAGAAATTAAAGGGTCGCCCCCATCGCACCGACTGTGGATCTCCTGTTCAGCTATCAATCGTTCAGCACGCTGTTGATGTCTGACTGCCGACATTTTCGTACAATTCTACATGTAAAATACTCCCAAATTACAGACGGCATTCTGTTCAGAGGTGCAAAGTACTCTCGGCATGCAAACGCTATTGGTGTGTCTAAGTCCTAACGGTACTATTGGCTTTTGAAGGGCAGTGTCTGATTCAAATATATAATTCAAGTAAAAAATAAATAAAAGTATTGCTCTTTATAGAACACTGCAACTGGCTGTGAGCTTTCCCGGGTGAAGCAGGGTGACGAAGTTAAAAAGTCATGACTTTTAAAGGGGAGAGGTTAGTGGTGTAAAGCCTAGTGCCAGGATCTGGATCCATCTAGCTGTACTACTGATCAGCTAAATACAAAAGAGGATGACTGGGGGAGGTGGAAGAGGAGGAGAGGGCACTGAAGAAGCAAATAAGAGGGTGCCGATCAGCTTACAAACACTGGTATTCAAATGTTACAGTGATAATGTCACAATAAGGTTGGCTGGGCTCTAGTAGACTCACTAAAGGTTGTCGTATGAGGCTGGCTAGGCTACAGACTCACTCAAGACAAACTGACAGTCTTTAGAATCAGCTGAGTGGAAATGTCACCATATTTTGCTTTCCCCTTTCAGATCAACTTGAGGTACCAAGGAGTAAAGGGCTCGGGGTCAGTTTGTAACTCAGCACTAGTCTAAATCCGTGAACAGCTGTGGGGGCATCAGGTTCACCACTAGAGCCCTTTATCTTGGCTTCTGTACTAGTTTAGTGTGATCTAACGAGAGCATGTTGTCCTGGGCAACACCACTGACCTCATGAGTTCCGTGAGAGAAGTTCATTCTTGCAATGTTCATCCCAGATTTGATCATCTCCTTCAGCATATCCACTTTTCGGGAGGCGGGTCCTGCAGACGGACAAGATGACAAGCAAAAGGGTTTTAGAGGGATATAAGCCTTCTGTAGATCTACACGACTCACACAGAATGCATGTGTAAAAAACACATGGCTGGATTAGTGTAGTGTAGGCCTAGGGCGTTCTATGAAGTGCTCTGTAATGATTACACTGATGGAAGACCAATCGAACTGAAACTGAGCTTAGTATGATAAACGCAAGGAGGTGAGGAGCTTGAGTACTGAGAGTATGAAGGGTGAGGGACGAGGTGGGGTTGAGTACTGAGGGTATGAAGGGTAAGGGGTGAGGTGGGGTTGAGTACTGAGGGTATGAAGAGTGAGAGATGAGGTGGGGTTGAGTACTGAGGGTATGAAGGGTGAGGGGTGAGGTGGGGTTGAGTACTGAGGGTATGAAGGGTGAGGGGGGGTTGAGTACTGAGGGTATGAAGATTGAGGGGTGAGATGGGGTTGAGTACTGAGGGTATGAAGGGTGAGGGGGGTTGAGTACTGAGGGTATGAAGAACGAGGGATGAGGTGGGGTTGAGTACTGAGGGTATGAAGGGTGAGGGGTGAGGTGGGGTTGAGTACTGAGGGTATGAAGGGTGAGGGGTGAGGTGGGGTTGACTACTGAGGGTATGAAGAATGAGGGATGAGGTGGGGTTGAGTACTGAGGGTATGAAGGGTGAGGGGTGAGGTGGGGTTGAGTACTGAGGGTATGAAGAATGAGGGATGAGGTGGGGTTGAGTACTGAGGGTATGAAGATTGAGGGGTGAGGTGGGGTTAAGTACTGAGGGTATGAAGGGTGGGGGGGGGGGTTGAGTACTGAGGTTATGAAGGGTGAGGGGTGAGGTGGGGTTGACTACTGAGGGTATGAAGAATGAGGGATGAGGTGGGGTTGAGTACTGAGGGTATGAAGGGTGAGGGGTGAGGGTTGAGTATTGAGGGTATGAAGATTGAGGGGTGAGGTGGGGTTGAGTACTGAGGGTATGAAGGGTGAGGGGTGAGGTGGGGTTCAGTACTGAGGGTATGAAGGGTGAGGGGTGAGGTGGGGTTGAGTACTGAGGGGTTGAGTACTGAGGGTATGAAGGTTGAGGTGGGGTTGAGTACTGAGGGTATGAAGAGTGAGGAATGAGGTGAGGTTGAGTACTGAGGGTATGAAGGGTGAGGTGGGGTTGAGTACTGAGGGTATGAAGGGTGAGGGGTGAGGTGGGGTTGAATACTGAGGGGTTGAGTACTGAGGGTATGAAGGGTGAAGTGGCGTTGGACAGTGAGGTATAGTGTGGTTTAGCAATGAGGTGGAGAGGGGGGGTCGGGGGTTCAGTGAGGAGAGGGTGTCTCCACTGACCGATGGTGCAGATGATTCCGGTGTTGCGAGACTTGGCTGGGGCGGAGTCGATGTCCAGAAGACACATGTGCTCCAGGAAGGTGTCGGCAGTGGCAGCGTGCAGCTGCTGCGTCTGGATGAAGGCAGAACCTTTCCTTTAGACATGACTGGATTGGTGTCTGAATTTGGTGTCTGAGATGTCCTGGAAACAGGGAGAAAGACAGGGAAGGGAGGGGGGGGGGGAGAGGGAGGGACGGATTGAGGACGGGAGGGAGGGAAACGGGTAGAAAGAGAGTGTGAATAAATCGAGACGATACTTTGACATTCTGTTGGATGTGACCTTTGACTTTAAGGATTATCTTGGGAGAGTCCTAGTGAGAGGCCAGTATTTGGACAGGGTGTGTGTACGATGGCTTGTACAGCTTCTCTGAGTCTCAGATCATTACACTGACATGCTACTTAAACCAAAGACATAACATAACCTAGACTGTCCAAAAAAACACCCACAAATGTAGTTGTTTTAACTCATTATTATTATTATTAACTTCTTGTCAATACGGGGGCGCTGTTTTCACTTTGGAAAAAATCGTGCCCAAATGAAACGGCCTCGTACTCTTTTCTAGATCATACAATATGCATATTATTATTACTATTGGATAGAAAACACTCTCAAGTTTCTAAAACTGTTTGAATTATATCTGTGAGTAAAACAGAACTCATTTTGCAGCAAACTTCCATGCAGGAAGTGAAAAATCTGAAAACGAGGCTCTGTTTCAGGGCCTGCCTATTCAACTGGCTTTTATTTATCGATATGCATGCACTTCATACACCTTCCACTAGATGTCAACAGGCAGTGGAAGGTGGAATGGGGTGTCTAGCTTGATCTGAGGTCGAATGAGAGCTTTTGGAGTGACAGGTCCGGAATTTTCTTTGTCTTCTCAAGCGCACGGCGGAGCTCGACATTGTCTTCTGAAAAGCGTTCGGTTTACACGGCGAATATCTCCGGCTCTGATTTTATTTGATACATGTGATAATAACATCATAAAGTAGGTTTTTTCAACCGAGTTTTATCAGTTTATTCAACGTTTATTGGGACTTTTGGAGTTTTCTGTTCTTTGCGCCAAGAGAGGATGGGAATGTTAGCAACCTTGGCTAGCATTGTGGCGCGAATTCGACAGAAGAAATGGACATTCTAAAACCAAACAACAATTTATTCTGGACCAAGGACTCCTTGTACAACATTCTGATGGAAGCTCAGCAAAAGTAAGAAAACATGTATGATGTTATTTCGTATTTCTGTGTAAAATGTTGAGTCCTATTCTCCGCCGTTTTGGTGAGCGCTGTCTCGCAATAACGCAAGCTGTATGTTATGGTAAAGTTATTTTAAAAAATCTAACACAGCGGTTGCATTTAGAACCAGTGTATCTTTCATTTGCCATACAACAAGTATTTTTATGTAAAGTTTATGATGAGTTCTTTGGTCAGATTAGTTGAGTGTCCAAAATATCTCCGGAGATTCTGGTGAATCGATGATACGTATTCACAATGTATAATCAGGATTTGGAGCTCTAAATATGCACATTTTCGAACAAAACATAATTGTATTGTATAACATGATGTTATAAGACTGTCATCTGATGAATTTGTTCAAGGTTAGTGATTAATTTTATCTCTATTTTGTCGGTTTTGTGCAAGCTATTTTTTGCGGGGAGTAAATTGCGTTGTGTGTTTGGCTACTGTAGTGAGCTAATAGAAATATATATTGTGTTTTCGCTGTAAAACGCTTAAAAAATCGGTAATATTGGCTGGATTCACAAGATGTTTATCTTTCATTTGCTGTACACCATGTATTTTTCATAAATGTTTTATGATGAGTATTTATTTATTTCACGTTGCTCTCTGTAATTATTCTGGCTGCTTTGGTACTATTTTTGATGGTAGCTGCAATGTAAAACTATGATTTATACCTCAAATATGCACATTTTCGAACAAAACATAAATGTATTGTGTAACATGTTATAAGACTGTCATCTGATGAAGTTGTTTCTTGGTTAGTGACTAATTTTATCTCTATTTTGTCAGTTTTGTGAAAGCTACCTATGCGGTGGAAACATGGTGAAAATATGCGGTTGTGTGTTTGGCTATTGTGGTTAGCTAATAGAAATACATATTGTGTTTTCGCTGTAAAACATTTTAAAAATCGGAAATGATGGCTGGATTCACAAGATGTTTATCTTTCATTTGCTGTATTGGACTTGTGATTTCATGAAAATGATATTATATGATATCCCTGTCCCGTTAGGCTAGGCTATGCTAGTCAGCTTTTTTGATGAGGATCCGGGAGAGAGAAGCGGTAGAGGTTTTAAGTAACTGTTTCCACAGCGTTTTCATAGTTTACTTAACCTTTTGGTTCCAGTGTAAAATGAACAAGATTTGGCCTAAAAACTTAGCTCCAACTTGAGAAACCTTTGGCCAAAATTGTATAAATTATTATTTGGTATCTTAACTAAAAAGAAAGACTGGTTACACACACACAGTGCTTTTAACGTACAATGTTTTCAACTTACATATTTGACCCACATTGACATACATGACTACATTGTGTATGTTGATTTACAGGTTCAATATTATTCAACATGTTCTCACCTGGGATTTGAACTCACAACCTCTTGGTTCATGGCATTACATTTTGGTTACCAGGAATTCAGCTAACAATTAGTTTAATTTAGGAAATCTGTTCCCAAGTATTCCCACACACAAAAAAAGAGACTTGATTGTGTCTCAATGTAAGGTATGAAATCATTGCTATTTACAAATACAATCTCTTTCTTGGCTTAGTTGTGGTCATCCAGACAATCCACTCCGACAAACATCGGCCCACGGCTGAATCTAAAAGCCTACCCCTGCTATACTGTAGAGATGCTGCCTACCAACAGATAAGATAACCTATAGATGCCAACAGACATAACATAACCTATAGATTCTATCTAGCAACAGAGAGGAAACCTGGTATAGTCAGGATGGGGGACAGGTGATATTCAACCATCATACATTTCTCTCAACTCCCTTCAATTGATCGATTGCTTTTTGAAACACATTTTCACTTTATCTAACCTTTGTTTAAACAGATTATCCTCACTGAGATAAAAACAATTTTTATTTATTTTACAAGAAAAACATGTCTTTGGGTCATACAGGACACCCACGTTTTACCTGCTAACTCTGGGCCCTCAGTGTTACAGCTTGGTAAGTTTGACCTGCTAACTCTGGGCCCTCAGTGTTACAGCTTGGTAAGTTTGACCTGCTAACTCTGGGCCCTCAGTGTTACAGCTTGGTATGTTTGACCTGCTAACTCTGGGCCCTCGGTGTTACAGCTTGGTATGTTTGACCTGCTAACTCTGGGCCCTCGGTGTTACAGCTTGGTAAGTTTGACCTGCTAACTCTGGGCCCTCAGTGTTACAGCTTGGTAAGTTTGACCTGCTAACTCTGGGCCCTCAGTGTTACAGCTTGGTAAGTTTGACCTGCTAACTCTGGGCCCTCGGTGTTACAGCTTGGTATGTTTGACCTGCTAACTCTGGGCCCTCAGTGTTACAGCTTGGTAAGTTTGACCTGCTAACTCTGGGCTCTCAGTGTTACAGCTTGGTTAGTTTTGACACTGGGTCGCCACACACACACACACACACACACACACACACACACACACACACACACACACACACACACACACACCCACACACACACACACACACACACACACACACACACACACACACACACACACACACACACACACACACACACACACACAAACACACTTACACTTACTTTATGACTGGGGAACCAATCCTCAGGGAGGAGACAGTCCCACAGGCCAACATAGACCTGCTTTATGACTGGGGAAACAATCCACAGGGAGGAGACATGCTTTATGACTGGGGAATCAATCCTCAGAGAATGAACTAGATCAACTAGCCAACCTACTACTATAACTTTTCTAATCCAGTATACTGTGCACTGAAGACTGTATAGAATTGTTAGACCATTGTATGTAATATGTAAACTACAATCGTCACGTGCATCCTTCTATCTCGCATCTTGCTTCTGTTATTTGTAAATCTAAAAAGGTAAAGTATGACTGAGGATTACAGGAATGTTTGAAGAGCAGTGACAAACAATGGTCAAAGGAAAATAAAAATGTTCTTCAGTATCTAGTCTTTCATAGTATTGGCTCTTTTTCTGAAATGATGTATTATGTTTATCGACAGCAATGATATTTCATTGACGCAGATTATGGATAGAGCGCTTGTTTCAGGACCAAAAGAATGCAGATTTGGGTACCTCATATGATGGGATATGACAATACAGACAGGAATATCAGGAATCTGTCTGTGTAGTTGGGAGATCTTTTTTTTCCCTTTTTTTCAATGGTTTAAAAAAAAAAACGCTTTGAATATCTGTCCACTTGTTGTGGGCATCGTGTACGAAAGGCATCAATCTAGCATGAGCAACACGATCACACCATCTAGTGACTGTTTGTAGAAGTACCAGAGCGGCTTTCAACACATCTGGCTGACGGTAATGTATTTCGTTTGTCCATCAAAGCCACAGAGGAAAATATCATAGAATGTGTATGTTAGCATGTTAGGGATACACGACCTTGATAATCATACGGTACGTTCTGAACTGGTCTAACAGCTGCATTACAGGCAGAGGATTAGAGAAAATGGTACCAGCAATCACACAATTACCAAAGGTACTCAAACAATAGCATACTTTATGTTGGACAGAAATGAATCGTTAAAGTATGAAACCATTAAAAAAATTCAGTGATGTATGTGTCAGATCATGTTCTTAATATTACATGACAGGAAGAATGGCCTGAAATAAAAATAAAAGAATTATAATCCTGTCCGTTTGCAATGTCAACACTAGATAACAGCGTGCAGTTAAAAAAACATCATTATAATCCAGATTAAAGCTCTGTGACTTTCCAATGGCATTTCAACAGATGTTAAAATCTCACGTCATAAACCACTACTCGCATTCATACCGAGAAAACAATCACTACAGCAAAGACAGCCGCTAGTCGTTCACCGGAAGTGTGATTTTATTATTGCATCCAATTCAATAACACCCCCCCCCACCAAAAAAAAAATATATATATATATGATTTTGTTCAACATTGGTCATCATGGAATTATGAGGTACGGGAAGCCAAAAGCAACAAATTTAATAAATATTCATGAAATATATCACACTGCAACACAGTAAAGCATCCATCTTAAAGGTACAATCTGGGATCAAGATGGGAATCTGTTCAATAGGCCTTCTAAATTCATCATATATCCAATGGGTCTTAGAACACTATATAATGAATCCCAGATTGTAGCCTCAATAACCAGAGAGAGTGCGCTCAAGGCTGAGATCTGGTCTGATATTCAATCCAATGCTCCGCGACACCTCTGTTGTAGTGGAGAGGAGAGGGAGGGAGGAATAGCAATGGGAGATTGATCCACCACTAGTATCAGTGTGTGTGTGTGTGTGTGTGTGTGTGTGTGTGTGTGTGTGTGTGTGTGTGTGTGTGTGTGTGTGTGTGTGCGTGCGTGCAACTGAGGCCTTTGGATTGGATTCTCACGGGCATGACCTTATGATTAGTTAAATCTAATCACAAGGTCATGCCCAGGTCAGAGGTCAGATAAAAAGGTCAGAGGTCAGTTAAACAGGTCAGAGGTGCAGATAAATACAAGTCAAACATAAATACATGAAATGATATACACAACAAGCAGGATGTATAGAGATTGGGGAAAATCGAAGGGGACTAGGTTTGTCAACCTTTTCAGAACAAGAGTCCCCTTTTCAAAATAAGAGTCAATTGTTGATAACTCTTGATCAATTCAATAGATGTCTCATTCCTATGTCTGTGGACAATATGATTTACAGAACGTTGTCAAGAAGACCAGAACAATCTTTTCATCATAAGGGATATAGTAAACCTTGAAAATACATGACAATATGACGGAGAAGAGGAGCTACAGTTTTTTCAACAGATGTCAAATCTTAAATAATGACTATGTATAGATAATCTTAAATCATAAAACAACGAAACAAAAGTAAAATATACATCAAAATGACACCCAGGAGTTATATCATACATGTCAGTGTTCTCAAAGCAACAGCCCCTAGCCCATCGGCAGGTCAGTACCAGCTCAAAGCAACAGCCTCTAGCCCATCGGCAGGTCAGTACCAGCTCAAAGCAAGAGCCCCTAGCCCATCGGCAGGTCAGTACCAGCTCAAAGCAACAGCCTCTAGCCCATCGGCAGAGGAAAATATAATAGAATGTGACTGGTGACCAGCGAGCTGAGATAAGGGGGGACTTTACCTAGCAGGGTCTTGTAGATGACCTGGAGCCAGTGGGTTTGGCGACGAGTATGAAGCGAGGGCCAGTCAACGACAGCGTACAGGTCGCAGTGGTGGGTAGTATATGGGGCTTTGGTGACAAAACGGATGGCACTGTGATAGACTGCATCCAATTTATTGAGTAGGGTATTGGAGGCTATTTTGTAAATGACATCGCCGAAGTCGAGGATCGGTAGGATGGTCAGTTTTACGAGGGTATGTTTGGCAGCATGAGTGAAGGATGCTTTGTTGCGAAATAGGAAGCCAATTCTAGATTTAACTTTGGATTGGAGATGTTTGATGTGAGTCTGGAAGGAGAGTTTACAGTCTAACCAGACACCTAGGTATTTGTAGTTGTCCACATATTCTAAGTCAGAACCGTCCAGAGTAGTGATGTTGGACGGGCGGGCAGGTGCAGGCAGCGATCGGTTGAAGAGCATGCATTTAGTTTTACTTGCATTTAAGAGCAATTGGAGGCCACGGAAGGAGAGTTGTATTGCATTGAAGCTCGTCTGGAGGGTTGTTAACACAGTGTCCAAAGAAGGGCCAGAAGTATACAGAATGGTGTCGTCTGCGTAGAGGTGGATCAGAGACTCATCAGCAGCAAGAGCGACATCATTGATATATACAGAGAAGAGAGTCGGTCCAAGAATTGAACCCTGTGGCACCCCCATAGAGACTGCAAGAGGCCCGGACAACAGGCCCTCCGATTTGACACACTGAACTCTATCAGAGAAGTAGTTGGTGAACCAGGCGAGGCAATCATTTGAGAAACCAAGGCTATCGAGTCTGCCGATGAGGATGTGGTGATTGACAGAGTCGAAAGCCTTGGCCAGGTCAATGAATACGGCTGCACAGTATTGTTTCTTATCAATGGCGGTGAGGATATCGTTTAGGACCTTGAGCGTGGCTGAGGTGCACCCATGACCAGCTCTGAAACCAGATTGCATAGCGGAGAAGGTATGGTGGGATTCGAAATGGTCGGTAATCTGTTTGTTGACTTGGCTTTCGAAGACCTTAGAAAGGCAGGGTAGGATAGATATAGGTCTGTAGCAGTTTGGGTCAAGAGTGTCCCCCCCTTTGAAGAGGGGGATGACCGCAGCTGCTTTCCAATCTTTGGGAATCTCAGACGACACGAAAGAGAGGTTGAACAGGCTAGTAATAGGGGTTGCAACAATTTCGGCAGATCATTTTAGAAAGAAAGTGTCCAGATTGTCTAGCACGGCTGATTTGTAGGGGTCCAGATTTTGCAGCTCTTTCAGAACATCAGCTGACTGGATTTGGGAGAAGGAGAAATGGGGAAGGCTTGGGCGAGCTGCTGTGGGGGGTGCAGTGCTGTTGACCGGGGTAGGAACAGACAGATGAATACGCAGTGAAAACCAAGAAAGAGAAGGTTGCTGTACCAAAACACAGTAGCATTCAGATTGAGTGCCGTGTCGCTTCCCAGCCTTTCAAAGAGGACATGACAATGCTTTTCCAGCCAGACCTGAACCCGCAGTGGCCAGACAACCTTGAGTTCTTTGACACACTAGTCAGAGTCAGGAAAGGTGTTTTTCCAGTTATCAGGCTTGATGTCTCTAACCCTACTGACCACGACATTGCCCTACTAGGACGCACAATAATCGGTACAGTACAAACCATTATGACTGTGTTACCTGCCCAAGTCTTTGAAAAAACTGTCGCCACAGTGAATCACACCAGCGTTCGAACCCCATGTACTGCTACTGAACATTGGGATCCACCAGTAGGTTTAACTCACCTAACCGAAGAGCAGAGAGAGGTTGTTAGGCAAATGCTTAGAGAAGAGTGTCACTCCTTCTCCAGATCAGACAATGACATTGGCTGCATTGAACGATTGAAAATGACTATTTCTCTAAAGGACTCTGAACCAGTCAAGCGCACATACATGTCAGTGCCCAGGCCACTGTATCAGGAGATGAAGGGTTACCTTTATGACCTCATAGCCCAGGGCTGGGTTAGGAAGTCAAACTCTTCATATTCTTTATACCTGTCGTGTGCGTTCGTAAGAAGGACGGGACCCTCCGGTTGTGTATAGATTACAGAGACCTGAACAGAAAGACACATCCCGACCGCCAGCCCATCCCTCGGGTCCAAGACATCATGGACAGTTTAGGTGGTAATTCCTGGTTCTCCCTCTTAGATCAGGGAAAAGCGTTTCACCAGGGGTTCATCTCTGAAGAAAGCAGACCACTGACAGCATTTGTGACCCCGTGGGGACTCTATGAGTGGATACGGATGCCATTCGGCCTCATGAACGCTCCTGCAGCTTTTCAGCGGTGTATCACAATTGTGATTCTTTCTCCCCTTGTTCAGGGGTGTAACAGTAGCCAGGTGGAAAGCATGGCCAGCCGTAGAAAAATGCTTATTAGCAGGTCAACCTCACCAAGCTGTAACACTGAGGGCCCAGAGTTAGCAGGTCAAACATACCAAGCTGTAACACTGAGGGCCCAGAGATAGCAGGTCAAACATACCGATCGGCTAGAGGCTTTTTTGGGGGGTGGGGGACAAGTCCAGGCAGTCCCTCCAAGTTTCAGTCCGTTCTCTTCTGTTTGGTGGCTCATGAACAAACCACTATCTCCGGTTTATCTTGTGTTTAGGTCTGGCGAACACCTCATTTACCCGTCTATCCATGTTGTTATGGACGAAGAGTTGCAATTCAATTCACTGTGCCTCTGTCTGTACTTTCTGTATACCCACACACAGGTTGTGTACAGTACAGTCATTACACCAAACACACAGACCTCAGTTGGATGTCTGTATATTCTCTGTGTCCATTGGGGAAACAAGGTCATCATTATGTGACTGATGTTCATACTGCAATGGTAGGAGTTGTTAAAAAAGAAGAAGAGAATGGCTTGGAAACTGTGCGCAGTACATCTCTGTCAACAAGCTTTCACTGCCATGTCGGCCAAGGTCGCGGGAAAGCGTGTGTTTGCTTTGGCATGTTCTCCCCTAGGACTGAATGTCTGTGCTCAGTGACTGGCTGACTGAAGAGGTGGTGTGTTTCTGGTGCTCCTTAATTTAATTAACTTTTTTTAAGTTGGGGGCACCATTGCTACCAATGAAAAATGACAATTTAGAGCCCAGTGTGTAGGCAGAGGAGGTGCCTTGCAGGAAACATGATAGACTATCAATAGCTAAAGCTGAATGAGTTAACATTTCCTTTTTGTTTTAAGCTTTTTTCCCCCTCTATTCTCACAAGGTTTACTGTATTCTCACAAGGTTTACTGTATTCTCACAAGGCTTACTATATTCTCACAAGGCTTACTGTATTCTCACAAGGTTTACTGTATTCATTTCCAAACTGTTACTTTAAAATCCAGTCATTTGTCAAAAACATACATTCATGTCCATAAATGACAGATCAGTAAATCATATTTCTCTGTGAATTTGGTCGTTGCCCAACAAGTGACATATTGCAGCTTTAACAAGTTGAACCTTTTAATACATTCATGTCTTAATGATCGGCTATGAAAAGTCAACTGACATTTACTCCTGAGGTGCTGACTTGCTGCACCCTCGACAACTACTGTGATTATTATTATTTGACCATGCTGGTAATTTATGAACATTTGAACATCTTGGCCATGTTCTGTTATAATCTCCACCCGGCACAGCCAGAAGAGGACTGGCCACCCCTCATAGCCTGGTTCCTCTCTAGGTTTCTTCCTAGGTTCTGGCCTTTCTAGGGAGTTTTTCCTAGCCACCGTGCTTCTACACCTGCATTGCTTGCTGTTTGGGGTTTTAGGCTGGGTTTCTGTACAGCACTTTGAGATATCAGCTGATGTACGAAGGGCTATATAAATACATTTGATTTGATGTGTTTTGATAAAATAATATGTTTGATAACTAGGCTAGCAAAAAAAATATGTTTTATATAGTATGTAAGCGTAAATATTAATAGAAACCATCCACAAGGATCTGTCCAATATGGCTGAAACAAGATAGTGGAAGACAAGAGCATCGACTTCTTTCAGTTCATCTCTGAAATTACAAAAACAAAGTGCAGTTCAGTCAAAGTTCTTGATATCAGGTCTCTTTGGGTCACGTTCATCACACCTCCACAACATGTTATCACAATACACTGAGAAAGTATAATCATATTTAAAAAAAGGAAAAAATATTGTTGGTTATTCTGAACTTAAAAATAATCTCTATAGGGTAAAATGTTAGATAAATACACTACATCATCAAAAGTATGTGGACACCTGCCAAACCCAGATTTGTCCGTCGGATTGCCAGATGGTGAAGCGTGATTCGTCACTTCAGAGAACGCGTTTCCACTGCTCCAAAGTCCAATGGTGGTGAGTTTTACACCGCTCCAGCCGACGCTTGGCACTGCACATGGTGATCTTAGGCTTGTGTGCGGGTGCTTGGCCATGGAAACACATTTCATGAAGCTCCCAACGAACAGTTCTTGTGCTGACGTTGCTTCCAGAGGCAGTTTGGAACTCGGCAGTGAGTGTTGCAACCGAGGACTGATGATTTGTACGCGCTACACGCTTCAGCACTCGGTGGTCCTGTGCGCTTGTGTGGTCTACCACTTTGCGGCTGAGGCATTGTTGCTCCTAGACCTTTCCACTTCACAATAACAGCACTTACAGTTGACCGGGGCAGCTCTAGCAGGGCAGAAATTTGACTGACTGGTTGGAAAGATGGCATCCTATGACGATGGCATGTTGAAAGTCACTGAGCTCTTCAGTACGGGCCATTCTACTGCCAATGTTTGTCTATAGAGATTGCATAGCTGTGTGCTCGATTTTATACACCTGTCCGCAACAGGTGTGGCTGAAATAGCCAAATTCACTCATTTGAAGGGGTGTCCACATACTTTTGTATATATAGTGTATGTCTGAACAACAGCTTTTAAACAAATACCTTAAGACAAAATTACAATGTGAGGATATAGGCTACAATACATATTGTACATGATTGGAAATTGATCAGTATACTTTCTTGTAGTTTAACATTATCAAACAATCCATATTGGTACAGTACCTCCACATTCAACATAGTACAGTAGTAACATTGTACTGTAGAAAAATACTTAACCCAGCGGGCAAAGATGGCTGAAATGACGTCATTACCACTCGTTTACAACCAGAACTGGTTTCGCCCGCTGGGAACTCTGTCCTTTTTACGTTAGGTCATTCACTCTGCATTAAAAATACATCTCTGTCCTAAGTTTTTTTCCTCCAATATGGATATGCACTCATTCACACCCTCCTTGAATTAAAAAACCTACACTAGCGATTAAAAAAAACAATGCCAATACCGAAGACAATTTCCCCATAGTTTAGACATCGCAGGAGGGTGTGTTAAAACCTCACAGGTTGGAGGGGAGTTTGGAGAGTCTGTACTCTGCCTCGGATGTCTTGGCCGGGGTAGCAGGGTGACTGGGGTTGGGATGCGAAGAGGTCGGTGCTCCTTGGTTCACAGGAGTTGGAAGTTCAGATCCCGAGGGAGTGTAGTGATTCAGAGGTGTGACGTGGGAGTTTATTACTGCTACCCTCTGCCATGGGAGGAGAGGAGAAGTGAGAAGAACCAGACCCCCCTGAAGGTATGGAGAGAGACGGTCTGGTTAGAGACCCTTCTTGGGGCAGGTAGCTGCCTGAGCCAGAGGTGGAAACAGTGGAGATAGTCCTGACATCCTGGGTGAAGAGATCCACTAAGGACTCTGCCCTCTGCCCCCTTTCGTCTACCCTAGCGGGGCATGACGTCTGTGGGGTGAGGGAACTGTGAGAGCCCATGGCGCTGGAGGGTTGGCTGTGGAGCTGGCTGAGATGGCTGAGTTGGCTGTGGTGATGATGGTGAAGCACAGTCCTTCCTGTCAGTGGGCTCTGGATGGTGGGGCTGGGTGCCACCGGTGGGGTGCAGGACGGGGAGCCATCCCCTGATCCGTACTGGGCCAGCGAGGCTAGGGCAGAGTGGGAAGAATGGGCAGAGTCCACTGGGAGAACCTGAGGGAGGAGGCCGGCGTGGAGGCCGGGGTGGAGGCCAGAGTGCAGGGTGGGGTGGAGGCTGGACTGCAGACCCGCCAGACTGTGATGCACCAGGGAGGATGAGGCTCCACCACCTCCAAGGCTGGCCTGTTGTGGGATAGGTATAGATAGAAACCCACTGGAGCAGTGGTGTTGGGTTGTGTAGCTAGGGCTGGTGCTGGCGTAGTAACAGTGGGAGTGTGGGGGGAGGAGGTGGCCTGCTCTCTCCTGATGTTCACCAGAGCCCATCCCCCTCTGGACGTGCTGAGAGCTGGTAGCGTGAGAGGAAGAGGAGTCGTGTTGCTGTAGCTGGCTCAGGATGGGGCTGACAGAGCTACAGATGAGAGGGCTTAGGGTGGAACCAGAGGGGGCTGAGAACCTTCCCGAGTCCATGGTGGGTCTCCCTGATGCCCCTTGCTGGTGGGAACTTGGTGGGCTGTACGGGTGGTGGTGGTGGTGGAGCTGGGCCGCGCAGGAGGAGGAGGACGGATACCCCTGGATTGAGGCCTGGCCCAAGGGGAAGGGAAAGCCTCCGCTGGGCTGGGCCTGGAAGTTGGTGGTGGTGGTGGGCTGGTACATGGAGGTCATAGGTGACAGAGGAGATATGGAGGAGGAGGTGGAGACTAGATGTTGCGCCCGAAACGAGGCTAATATCGGAGTGTCCACTCCAGAACGGAACTTCACAGAACCGGCCGGAGATGCAGCCCCGGAGCCACAGCCGGGAACGCCCATACCTCCAGCTGCAGACACGCCCACAAACACGCCCCTCTCCAAATGGTGGTCTCCTGGATCCTTGAACGACCTGGAGACAGGGAGCGGATGGTGGAAGAGGATGGGAGGGAGCTGGGCTTGGAGCTGGGAGTGGGAGAAGGCCAAAGCCAGGGATGTGGTGGCTGCAGCGGCCTGGAAGGGGCCTTGGACCAGGGGAGCCCAGATGACCCCTGAGGTGGAGGATGGGAGGTCCAGGGACGGGGGAGAGATGTTGCTCTGGATAGCCATGTCGCGGTCATGCTGTACGATCCTCTGGATGATCTCATTCTCCTGGAGGTTCACAGCTCCTAAGTTCTGGGCGACTTTGTGTTGGAGCATAGAGTTCCTCTTTCCTGTAGAGAAGAAGAGAGAGTAGTAGTATGTGAGGAAAGGCAAGAGGTTGGGGTTAGAGTTAGGGTCTGTCTTGTACAGTCTATACCTCCTAAAGCACCCAGAGAGCAGATTTTATGACCTGAAGTCGACTGTTGCAGTCATCTTCGGGTGTTGCTGTCATATTAGAACCAGAACAAGAGAGAGTCCTGCTGGTAAGGCTATATTAAACCCTGCTTGTTATCCATTAAACCACAGCTAAATGAGGGTCTTTTTAACACAATGCTTTCACCTCAGGGCAGTGAGATATACGGTAACATTCCCCCTTTCTGGTCTCTGATCAATACTAATCTCACTATAACCCCCTCCAGGTCTCTGATCAATACTAATCTCACTATAACCCCCTCCAGGTCTCTGATCAATATTAATCTCATTACAACCCCCTCCAGGTCTCTGATCAATATTAATCTCACTACAACCCCCCTCCATGTCTCTGATCAATACTAATCTCACTATAACCCCCTCCAGGTCTCTGATCAATACTAATCTCACTACAACCCCCCTCCATGTCTCTGATCAATACTAATCTCACTACAACCCCCCCTCCAGGTCTCTGATCAATACTAATCTCACTACAACCCCCCTCCATGTCTCTGATCAATACTAATCTCACTACAACCCCCCTCCAGGTCTCTGATCAATACTAATCTCACTACAACCCCCCTCCAGGTCTCTGATCAATACTAATCTCACTACAACCCCCCTCCAGGTCTCTGATCAATACTAATCTCACTACAACCCCCCTCCAGGTCTCTGATCAATACTAATCTCACTACAACCCCCCTCCATGTCTCTGATCAATACTAATCTCACTACAACCCCCCTCCAGGTCTCTGATCAATACTAATCTCACTACATCCCCCCTCTGCTAAATGACTCACTACTGTAAGTGTCTCTGGATAAGAGTCTGCTAAATGACTCACTACTGTAAGTGTCTCTGGATAAGAGTCTGCTAAATGACTCACTACTGTAAGTGTCTCAGGATAAGAGTCTGCTAAATGACTCACTACTATAAGTGGCTCTGGATAAGAGCGTCTGCTAAATGACTCACTACTGTAAGTGGCTCTGGATAAGAGAGTCTGCTAAATGACTCACTACTGTTAGTGGCTCTGGATAAGAGAGTCTGCTAAATGACTCACTACTGTTAGTGGCTCTGGATAAGAGCGTCTGCTAAATGACCCACTACTGTTAGTGGCTCTGGATAAGAGAGTCTGCTAAATGATTCACTACTGTTAGTGGCTCTGGATAAGAGAGTCTGCTAAATGACTCACTACTGTTAGTGGCTCTGGATAAGAGAGTCTGCTAAATGACTCACTACTGTTAGTGGCTCTGGATAAGAGTGTCTGCTAAATGACTCACTACTGTAAGTGGCTCTGGATAAGAGAGTCTGCTAAATGACTCACTACTGTAAGTGGCTCTGGATAAGAGAGTCTGCTAAATGACTCACTACTGTAGTGTCTCTGGATAAGAGAGTCTGCTAAATGACCCACTACTGTTAGTGGCTCTGGATAAGAGCGTCTGCTAAATGACTCACTACTGTTAGTGGCTCTGGATAAGAGAGTCTGCTAAATGATTCACTACTCTCAGTGGCTCTGGATAAGAGAGTCTGCTAAATGACTCACTACTGTAAGTGTCTCTGGATAAGAGAGTCTGCTAAATGACTCACTACTGTAGTGTCTCTGGATAAGAGAGTCTGCTAAATGACTCACTACTGTTAGTGGCTCTGGATAAGAGAGTCTGCTAAATGATTCA
The DNA here is from genome assembly GCF_016432855.1 of Salvelinus namaycush. NCBI lineage: Eukaryota > Metazoa > Chordata > Actinopteri > Salmoniformes > Salmonidae > Salvelinus > Salvelinus namaycush. The sequence goes on along the minus strand of NC_052314.1, from coordinate 6,505,932 downwards.
CTACTGTCAGTGGCTCTGGATAAGAGAGTCTGCTAAATGACTCACTACTGTAAGTGTCTCTGGATAAGAGAGTCTGCTAAATGACTCACTACTGTAGTGTCTCTGGATAAGAGAGTATGCTAAATGACTCACTACTGTTAGTGGCTCTGGATAAGAGAGTCTGCTAAATGACTCACTACTGTTAGTGGCTCTGGATAAGAGAGTCTGCTAAATGACTCACTACTGTTAGTGGCTCTGGATAAGAGAGTCTGCTAAATGACTCACTACTGTTAGTAGCTCTGGATAAGAGTGTCTGCTAAATGACTCACTACTGTAAGTGGCTCTGGATAAGAGAGTCTGCTAAATGATTCACTACTGTTAGTGGCTCTGGATGAGAGAGTCTGCTAAATGACTCACTACTGTAAGTGTCTCTGGATAAGAGAGTCTGCTAAATGACTCACTACTGTAAGTGGCTCTGGATAAGAGAGTCTGCCAAATGACTCACTACTGTTAGTGGCTCTGGATAAGAGAGTCTGCTAAATGACTCACTACTGTTAGTGGCTCTGGATAAGAGAGTCTGCTAAATGACTCACTACTGTTAGTAGCTCTGGATAAGAGTGTCTGCTAAATGACTCACTACTGTAAGTGGCTCTGGATAAGAGAGTCTGCTAAATGATTCACTACTGTTAGTGGCTCTGGATGAGAGAGTCTGCTAAATGACTCACTACTGTAAGTGTCTCTGGATAAGAGAGTCTGCTAAATGACTCACTACTGTAAGTGGCTCTGGATAAGAGAGTCTGCCAAATGACTCACTACTGTTAGTGGCTCTGGATAAGAGAGTCTGCTAAATGACTCACTACTGTTAGTGGCTCTGGATAAGAGAGTCTACTAAATGACTCACTACTGTTAGTGGCCCTGGATAAGAGAGTCTGGTAAATGACTCACTACTGTTAGTGGCTCTGGATAAGAGAGTCTGCTAAATGATTCACTACTGTTAGTGGCTCTGGATAAGAGTGTCTGCTAAATGACTCACTACTGTAAGTGTCTCTGGATAAGAGAGTCTGCTAAATGACTCACTACTGTAAGTGGCTCTGGATAAGAGAGTCTGCTAAATGACTCACTACTGTAGTGTCTCTGGATAAGAGTGTCTGCTAAATGACTCACTACTGTAAGTGGCTCTGGATAAGAGAGTCTGCTAAATGACTCACTACTGTAGTGTCTCTTGATAAGAGAGTCTGCTAAATGACTCACTACTGTTATTGGCTCTGGATAAGAGCGTCTGCTAAATTACTCACTACTGTAAGTGTCTCTGGATAAGAGAGTCTGCTAAATGACTCACTACTGTAGTGTCTCTGGATAAGAGAGTCTGCTAAATGACTCACTACTGTTAGTGGCTCTGGATAAGAGAGTCTGCTAAATGATTCACTACTGTCAGTGGCTCTGGATAAGAGAGTCTGCTAAATGACTCACTACTGTAAGTGTCTCTGGATAAGAGAGTCTGCTAAATGACTCACTACTGTAGTGTCTCTGGATAAGAGAGTCTGCTAAATGACTCACTACTGTTAGTGGCTCTGGATAAGAGAGTCTGCTAAATGACTCACTACTGTTAGTGGCTCTGGATAAGAGCGTCTGCTAAATGACTCACTACTGTAAGTGGCTCTGGATAAGAGAGTCTGCTAAATGACTCACTACTGTTAGTGGCTCTGGATAAGAGAGTCTGCTAAATGACTCACTACTGTTAGTGGCTCTGGATAAGAGAGTCTGCTAAATGACTCACTACTGTTAGTGGCTCTGGATAAGAGCGTCTGCTAAATGACTCACTACTGTAAGTGTCTCTGGATAAGAGAGTCTGCTAAATGACTCACTACTGTAGTGTCTCTGGATAAGAGAGTCTGCTAAATGACTCACTACTGTTAGTGGCTCTGGATAAGAGAGTCTGCTAAATGATTCACTACTGTCAGTGGCTCTGGATAAGAGAGTCTGCTAAATGACTCACTACTGTAAGTGTCTCTGGATAAGAGAGTCTGCTAAATGACTCACTACTGTAGTGTCTCTGGATAAGAGAGTCTGCTAAATGACTCACTACTGTTAGTGGCTCTGGATAAGAGAGTCTGCTAAATGACTCACTACTGTTAGTGGCTCTGGATAAGAGCGTCTGCTAAATGACTCACTACTGTAAGTGGCTCTGGATAAGAGAGTCTGCTAAATGACCCACTACTGTTAGTGGCTCTGGATAAGAGAGTCTGCTAAATGACTCACTACTGTTAGTGGCTCTGGATAAGAGAGTCTGCTAAATGACTCACTACTGTTAGTGGCTCTGGATAAGAGCGTCTGCTAAATGACTCACTACTGTAAGTGTCTCTGGATAAGAGAGTCTGCTAAATGACTCACTACTGTAGTGTCTCTGGATAAGAGAGTCTGCTAAATGACTCACTACTGTTAGTGGCTCTGGATAAGAGAGTCTGCTAAATGATTCACTACTGTCAGTGGCTCTGGATAAGAGAGTCTGCTAAATGACTCACTACTGTAAGTGTCTCTGGATAAGAGAGTCTGCTAAATGACTCACTACTGTAGTGTCTCTGGATAAGAGAGTCTGCTAAATGACTCACTACTGTTAGTGGCTCTGGATAAGAGAGTCTGCTAAATGACTCACTACTGTTAGTGGCTCTGGATAAGAGCGTCTGCTAAATGACTCACTACTGTAAGTGGCTCTGGATAAGAGAGTCTGCTAAATGACTCACTACTGTTAGTGGCTCTGGATAAGAGAGTCTGCTAAATGACTCACTACTGTTAGTGGCTCTGGATAAGAGAGTCTGCTAAATGACTCACTACTGTTAGTGGCTCTGGATAAGAAAGTCTGCTAAATGATTCACTACTGTTAGTGGCTCTGGATAAGAGAGTCTGCTAAATGACTCACTACTGTTAGTGGCTCTGGATAGGAGTGTCTACTAAGGGACTAATTGGTAAATGTGGAACAGTACAGAAATAGCCTGTACAGTAGACCTGCTCTAAGACTCTCACACTGAGTTTCCCAAAGTCTTTTTTTTCTGATAGCACGTTGTGTATTTTCACTGACCCAAACAGCAATATGCTTCATTTTATAAATTGTGTTGGGTTGTTGAGAGGAATATCATACTACTTTTAGCTACGAAGGGAAACCAATCCCAGGTTGATGGCCCCTCTTTCGACTGTACTGTAAAGTTGTCACCTATGCGGTCCAGCCGGTCCAGAGCCACGGTCTCGAAGGCCCGTCTCATCATGGGGTACTCCTCCAGGACCTCGTTAAAGTTATCCACAGACAGAGAGTACAGACGGCAGTACGTCTCAGCGCGAACACTGGCCGTTCTTCTGCCTCGAGTCAGCAGGCAGATCTCTGCAGGGAACGGAAGAATGATTCAACTATAGAATAGATTGTCAACAGACCGCTTTTGTTTAGTCCTCCACATGTATGTTAAATATAAAATTATATTTAGGATAAAGGAGAGAAGCACTAACACACCCTATTGCCATGTAAAAGGGGTAAACAGAATACATTATGAATATTTTTCCCCCCACAATTAAATGTTACAAAATGGCTGATATTCTCATTATGAAAGGTCTTGTTTCTTTTTTTTATCTCACAGACTGTATTTTTTGGGTTCATTCTATGTACTGTCATGCACCAGAGGACAGAGAGCCATACAAATGATCATTTCATCAACAGAAGATGATAAAACACAAAAAGAGCAGTGTTTTCTGAACTAACTCCACAGATGGAGCACTTAATGCAATTTTAGAGCTTAGAGGTTTGTTCTGACCTCATCTGTCCTGCTACAGCCAGATCAGGGGGAAATAGTGGAGAAAATATGCGTATTGTGGGATAAGAACTCTCTCTCTCTCTCTGTCTCTCTGTCTCTCTCTCCGTCTCTCTCTCCGTCTCTCTCTCTCTCTCTCTCTGTCTCTGTCTCTCTGTCTCCCTCTCTCTGTCTCCCTCTCTCTGTCTCTCTCTCTCTGTCTGTCTCTCTCTCTCCCTCTCTCTCTCTCTCTCTCTCTGTCTCTCTCTCTGTCTCTCTCTCTGTCTCTCTCTCTGTCTCTCTCTCTCTCTCTCTCTGTCTCTCTCTGTCTCTCTCTGTCTGTCTCTGTCTCTCTCTGTCTTTCTCTGTCTTTCTCTCTCCCTCTCTCTCCCTCTCTCTGTCTCCCTCTGTCTCTCTCTGTCTCTCTCTCCCTCTCTCTGTCTCCCTCTGTCTCTCTCTGTCTCTCTCTCCCTCTCTCTGTCTCCCTCTGTCTCTCTCTGTCTCTCTCTCCCTCTCTCTGTCTCCCTCTGTCTCTCTCTCTCTCCCTCTCTCTGTCTCTCCCTGTCTCTCTCTCTCTCCCTCTCTCTGTCTCTCTCTCCCTCTCTCTGTCTCCCTCTGTCTCCCTCTGTCTCTCTCTGTCTCTCTGTCTCTCTCTCTCCCTCTCTCTCGTTCAACGTATGTATTATGTTTGCGGTTAAATTTGTGTTGAATGTATTATTCCTTACAGTACTTTACCCACCACGAATGATGATCAGTATTTATCCATCCTTCCTACCTCCAAAGTAGGACCCGTCAGACAGCTTGGTCTCCTTGGTGCCCTTGGCGATGACGCAGACCACCCCGTGTTGGATGAAGTACATCTTTCTGCCGACGGTGCCCTCCATAACCACATTATCCATAGGCTGGAACACCTCAAAACGCAGCTTGGTCAGCATTGACGTCACAAAGTTGGGGTCGGCGTTGGCGAAGAGAGGCATCGAAGCAACCAGCTTACGACAGTTGAAGTTGACAATCTCCTGCAAAGACAGAAAATATGTAATATAATAGAAAAACTCAATTCTAAGTACATGAACACTAATATTTTGTGCCCTAAAGGGAAAAATCAAGTAGAATTTTTTTTTCATAATAGGATAAGATTCCAGACACTGCCTCCAGCAAGATACTTAGTGATATCATGATATGCATTCAGTAGTGGCTTATAAAGGCTGTGTTTCAGAGGATCAAAACCGTAATGTATCATGGGTAAATTGTGACTGACTGATGATCTACTCATAAATAATGAGTCATTACTGAGTCTGGACTGAATAATGAGTCTGGACTGAACTGTTACATGTGGACTGAACCATTAAATGTGAGAGGTTCTCCAATGGTTATTTAGTGCCCTACCCTATGGGTCCTGGTCAAAAGTAGTGCACTATATAAGGAATAGGGTGCTATGGCCCTGGTCAAAAGTAGTGCACTAAATAGGGAATAGGGTGCTATGGGCCCTGGTCAAAAGTAGTGCACTATATAGGGAATAGGGTGCCATTTGGGATAGCCATAGAGTAGTCTACAGGCTACAGCTAAGTAATCAGATAATGGTTACTAATCAGAATATCAAACAGAAATTTCCCTCAACAAAGTCAGCATTTTTTTGCTATCTACTAGCTAATCAGATGAAGGCATCGCTATCCGTTTCACTTCCAGGCCTACCATCATTATAAATAACCGCAGTCATTGGCTGCATCAGAAATGGCACCCTGTTCCCTACACAGTGTACTACTTTTTCGAACAGAGCTCAGAGCCCTGTGGGCCCTGTTCAGAAGTAGTGCACTATAAAGGGAACATTGTGTCATTTGGTGACGCAGTCACTGATGGAGATTGAAACACGATTCAACCAGAATCAGGAACAGTCATTACTACTATAGTGACAACGGGTCTGATGTCACGTGGAGATCACACAGAGACACACACTGACCTCTCTGAGCGGTTCGTTCAGCTCCCCCAGAATGCTCTCCTCGTCAAACATCTTGCCCTGGAAGCGATGTTCGTAGTAGTCATGGACCCGCTGCCGCATGCCGGCAGGAAGCTTGTGGAAGGACATGTACTGCTCCACCTGTTTATACTGTAGACACAACGATAATTGATTAGTTGATTAATTGATTTATTGATTGATTGAAAGGCGTGTACTTCTCCACCTGTTTATACTGTAGAAGACTAAGAGGATAGGGGTGGTGTTGAGGACCACGGTGGAAACGGGAAGAACAGAAAGATGTATGTCTCAGCCTACTACTTTTAACTATCAGATAAATTCAACCTGTCAAACCGTTGTCAGATCTGTGTTAAAACAGGTGATAAACGTGCCATTTGACCACAGGACAGTTCTAGTATTTCAGGCACATGGAGAAATACTGTCTGTCGTATGCAATGACAATAACCTCCAGCGAGCCAGAGCGAGAGAGAGTCAGAGCGAGAGAGAGTCAGAGCGAGAGAGAGTCAGAGCGAGAGAGAGTCAGAGCGAGAGAGAGCGAGTCAGAGCGAGAGAGAGCGAGTCAGAGCGAGAGAGAGCGAGTCAGAGCGAGAGAGAGCGAGTCAGAGCGAGAGCGAGTCAGAGCGAGTCAGAGCGAGAGAGAGCGAGTCAGAGCGAGAGACTTTCCGTCTCAATCTCATCAGGATTATGAACAGTTGTCGTGTATTATGTTAGTGTAATATTATCACTTTGTGTTTTGAGCCTGAGAGTGCATTGTCTGAGTGTTTCAGTGTACCAGAGAGAAGCAATTTATCATTGCTCTCATAGGTTGACAGATAACTGTCTTTATAAACCTCCTGACAGCTCTATGAGAGATGTCTGAACACCAAGTAATGGAATGGTGATCTCCACAAACTGTCCTCGCTGCAGAAATCATCTCCCCGGGGTCATCACAGTAATACGGTTGTTAGCAGTCAGTAGGTAGGTCATCACAGTAATACGGTTGTTAGCAGTCAGTAGGTAGGTCATCACAGTAATACGGTTGTTAGCAGTCAGTAGGTAGGTCATCACATTAATACGGTTGTTAGCAGTCAGTAGGTAGGTCATCACAGTAATACAAATCAAATCAAATCAAATTTTATTTGTCACATACACATGGTTAGCAGATGTTAATGCGAGTGTAGCGAAATGCTTGTGCTTCTAGTTCCGACAATGCAGTAATAACCAACAAGTAATCTAACCTAACAATTCCACAACTACTACCTTATACACACAAGTGTAAAGGGATAAAGAATATGTACATAAAGATATATGAATGAGTGATGGTACAGAACGGCATAGGCAAGATGCAGTAGATGGTATAGAGTACAGTATATACATATGAGATGAGTAATGTAGGGTATGTAAACATAAAGTGGCATAGTTTAAAGTGGCTAGTGATACATGTATTACATAAAGATGGCAAGATGCAGTAGATGATATAGAGTACAGTATATACATATACATATGAGATGAGTAATGTAGGGTATGTAAACATTATATTAAGTGGCATTGTTTAAAGTGGCTAGTGGTACATTTTTACATAATTTCCATCAATTCCCATTATTAAAGTGGCTGGAGTTGAGTCAGTATGTTGGCAGCGGCCACTAAATGTTAGTGGTGGCTGTTTAACAGTCTGATGGCCTTGAGATAGAAGCTGTTTTTCAGTCTCTCGGTCCCTGCTTTGATGCACCTGTACTGACCTCGCCTTCTGGATGATAGCGGGGTGAACAGGCAGTGGCTTGGGTGGTTGTTGTCCTTGATGATCTTTATGGCCTTCCTGTGACATCGGGTGGTGTAGGTGTCCTGGAGGGCAGGTAGTTTGCCCCCGGTGATGCGTTGTGCAGACCTCACTACCCTCTGGAGAGCCTTACGGTTGTGGGCGGAGCAGTTGCCGTACCAGGCGGTGATACAGCCCGACAGGATGCTCTCGATTATGCATCTGTAGAAGTTTGTGAGTGCTTTTGGTGACAAGCCGAATTTCTTCAGCCTCCTGAGGTTGAAGAGGCGCTGCTGCGACTTCTTCACAACGCTGTCTGTGTGGGTGGACCAATTCAGTTTGTCCGTGATGTGTACACCGAGGAACTTAAAACTTTCCACCTTCTCCACTACTGACCCGTCGATGTGGATAGGGGGGTGCTCCCTCTGCTGTTTCCTGAAGTCCACAATCATCTCCTTTGTTTTGTTGACGTTGAGTGTGAGGTTATTTTCCTGACACCACACTCCGAGGGCCCTCACCTCCTCCCTGTAGGCCGTCTCGTCGTTGTTGGTAATCAAGCCTACCACTGTAGTCATCCGCAAACTTGATGATTGAGTTGGAGGCGTGCATGGCCACGCAGTCGTGGGTGAACAGGGAGTACAGGAGAGGGCTCAGAACGCACCCTTGTGGGGCCCCAGTGTTGAGGATCAGCGGGGTGGAGATGTTGTTACCTACCCTCACCACCTGGAGGCGGCCCGTCAGGAAGTCCAGGACCCAGTTGCACAGGGCGGGGTCGAGACCCAGGGTCTCGAGCTTGATGACGAGTTTGGAGGGTACTATGGTGTTAAATGCTGAGCTGTAGTCGATGAACAGCATTCTCACATAGGTATTCCTCTTGTCCAGATGGGTTAGGGCAGTGTGCAGTGTGGTTGCGATTGCGTCGTCTGTGGACCTATTGGGTCGGTAAGCAAATTGGAGTGGGTCTAGGGTGTCCGGTAGGGTGGAGGTGATATGGTCCTTGACTAGTCTCTCAAAGCACTTCATGATGACGGAAGTGAGTGCTACGGGGCGGTAGTCGTTTAGCTCAGTTACCTTAGCTTTCTTGGGAACAGGAACAATGGTTGCCCTCTTGAAGCATGTGGGAACAGCAGACTGGGATAAGGATTGATTGAATATGTCCGTAAACACACCAGCCAGCTGGTCTGCGCATGCTCTGAGGACGCGGCTGGGGATGCCGTCTGGGCCTGCAGTCCTGCGAGGGTTGACACGTTTAAATGTTTTGCTCACGTCGGCTGCAGTGAAGGAGAGCCCGCAGGTTTTGGTAGCGGGCTGTGTCAGTGGCACTGTATTGTCCTCAAAGCGAGCAAAAAAGTTATTAAGCCTGTCTGGGAGCAAGACATCCTGGTCCGCGACGGGGCTGGTTTTCTTTTTGTAATCCGTGATTGACTGTAGACCCTGCCACATACCTCTTGTGTCTGAGCTGTTGAATTGCGACTCAATTTTGTCTCTGTACTGGGACTTAGCTAGTTTGATTGCCTTGCGGAGAGAATAGCTACACTGTTTGTATTCGGTCATGTTTCCGGTCACCTTGCTCTGGTTAAAAGCAGTGGTTCGCGCTTTCAGTTTCACGCGAATGCTGCCGTCAATCCACGGTTTCTGGTTTGGGAATGTTTTAATCGTTGCTGTGGGTACGACATCGTCAATGCACTTTCTAATGAACTCGCTCACCGAATCAGCATATTCGTCAATGTTGTTGTTGGACGCAATGCGGAACATATCCCAATCCGCGTGATCGAAGCAGTCTTGAAGCGTGGAATCAGATTGGTCGGACCAGCGTTGAACAGACCTGAGCGAGGGAGCTTGTTGTTTTAGTTTCTGTTTGTAGGCTGGAAGCAACAAAATGGAGTCGTGGTCAGCTTTTCCGAAAGGAGGGCGGGGGAGGGCCTTATATGCGTCGCGGAAATTAGTGTAACAATGATCCAAGGTTTTACCAGCCCTGGTAGCACAATCGATATGCTGATAGAATTTAGGGAGTTTTGTTTTCAGATTGGCCTTGTTAAAATCCCCAGCTACGATGAATGCAGCCTCAGGGTGTGTGGTTTCCAGTTTACAAAGAGTCAGATAAAGTTCGTTCAGGGCCATCGTTGTGTCTGCTTGGGGGGGGATATATACGGCTGTGATTATAATCGAAGAGAATTCCCTTGGTAGATAATGCGGTCGACATTTGATTGTGAGGAGTTCTAGATCAGGTGAACAGAATGACTTGAGTTCCTGTATGTTGTTATGATCACACCACGTCTCGTTAATCATAAGGCATACCCCCCCGCCCCTCTTCTTACCAGAAAGATGTATGTTTCTGTCGGCGCGATGTGTGAAGAAACCAGCTGGCTGCACCGACTCCGTTAGCGTCTCTTGAGTTAGCCATGTTTCCGTGAAGCAGAGAACGTTACAATCTCTGATGTCCCTCTGGAATGTTACCCGTGCTCGGATTTCATCAACCTTATTGTCAAGAGACTGGACATTGGCGAGTAGTATGCTAGGGAGTGGAGCGCGATGTGCCCGTCTCCGAAGCCTGACCAGGAGACCGCTACGTTTGCCCCTTTTACGGCGTCGCATAGGGTCGCCGGCTGGGATCAGATCCGTTGTATTGGGTGGAAGGCAAAACACTGGATCCGTTTCGGGAAAGTCATATTCCTGGTTGGAACGATGGTGAGTTGACGTTGCTCTTATATTCAGTAGTTCCTCCCGACTGTATGTAATGAAACCTAAGATTACCTGGGGTACCAATGTAAGGAATAACACATAAAAAAACAAAATACTGCATATTTTCCAAGGAACGCGAAGCGAGGCGGCCATCTTGGTCGGCGCCGGAAGTACGGTTGTTAGCAGTCAGTAGCAGTCAGTAGGTAGGTCATCACAGTAATACGGTTGTTAGCAGTCAGTAGGTAGGTCATCACAGTAATACGGTTGTTAGCAGTCAGTAGGTAGGTCATCACAGTAATACGGTTGTTAGCAGTCAGTAGGTAGGTCATCACAGTAATACGGTTGTTAGCAGTCAGTAGGTAGGTCATCACAGTAATACGGTTGTTAGCAGTCAGTAGGTAGGTCATCACAGTAATACGGTCGTTAGCAGTCAGTAGGTAGGTCATCACAGTAATACGGTCGTTAGCAGTCAGTAGGTAGGTCATCACAGTAATACGGTCGTTAGCAGTCAGTAGGTAGGTCATCACAGTAATACGGTTGTTAGCAGTCAGTAGGTAGGTCATCACAGTAATACGGTTGTTAGCAGTCAGTAGGTAGGTCATCACAGTAATACGGTCGTTAGCAGTCAGTAGGTAGGTCATCACAGTAATACGGTCGTTAGCAGTCAGTAGGTAGGTCATCACAGTAATACGGTTGTTAGCAGTCAGTAGGTAGGTCATCACAGTAATACGGTTGTTAGCAGTCAGTAGGTAGGTCATCACAGTAATACGGTTGTTAGCAGTCAGTAGGTAGGTCATCACAGTAATACGGTCGTTAGCAGTCAGTAGGTAGGTCATCACAGTAATACGGTCGTTAGCAGTCAGTAGGTAGGTCATCACAGTAATACGGTCGTTAGCAGTCAGTAGGTAGGTCATCACATGTATTGTTGTCTCTACCTTTTTGCCCCTTTGTGCTGTTGTCTGTGCCCGATAACATTTGTACCATGTTTTGTGCTGCTACCATGTTGTGTTGCTGCCATGTTGTGCTGCTGTCATGCTGTGTTGTCATGTGTTACTGCCATGCTGTGTTATTGTCTTAGGTTTCTCTTTATGTAGTGTTGTGTTGTCTCTCTTGTCGTGATGTGTGTTTTGTCCTATATTTTTATTTTTAATCCCAGCCCCCGTCCCCACAAGAGGCCTTTTGCCTTTTGGTAGGCCATCATTGTAAATAAGAATGTGTTCTTAACTGACTTGCCTAGGTAAATAAAGGTTAAATAAAAAATATATATATAATTAATACGGTTGTTAGCAGTCAACATGTAGTTCATCACATTTACAGGGTGTCCTTGACCAGGGCCCACTGCACCCTATTCCCTATATAGTGCACTACTTTTTACCAGGTCCATCCTATCAGACGGTGAAGCTACGTGGAGAGTGAAGGTATGTTCATTTCCTATGGAGAGTAGAAGTGGACGACAGAAGATGTTTCCTCATCCTTTCCTCTCTTCCTCACGTTCTCTCCCCTCCATCCCTCTCCCTATGTATCTCCTTCACCTCTTAATTTCTCTCTCTCTTTCCCTCTGTTTCTCTCTCTCTCTTTCCCTCTCTCTGTTTCTCTCTCTCTTTCTCTCTCTCTTTCCCTCTCTCTCTTTCTCTCTCTGTTTCTCTCTCTGTTTCTCTCTCTCTGTTTCTCTCTCTGTTTCTCTCTCTCTCTCTCTGTTTCTCTCTCTGTTTCTCTCTCTCTCTCTCTTTCTCTCTCTGTCTCTCTCTCTCTCTCTCTGTTTCTCTCTCTCTCTGTGTTTCTCTCTCTGTTTCTCTCTCTCTCTCTGTTTCTCTCTCTCTCTCTTTTATCTCTCTGTGTCTCTCTGTTTCTCTCTCTCTTTCTCTCTGTTTCTCTCTCTCTGTTTCTCTCTCTCTGTTTCTCTCTCTCTCTGTTTCTCTCTCTCTCTCTTTTCTCTCTCTGTGTTTCTCTCTCTCTCTCCTGATCCCTAGGAGGTCCATTCCTCTTGAAGTTAAACTTTTAATTGAATTTCTTGGAATGCAAGCTGCATAATTCATCTTCTTGAACTTTTACGACTTTTTCAGCGTGCATTCTTTCCCTATTATATTTTATAGACCCTCTGTTATGGACCATTTCCTGACTGCAGGCTATATGCTGTGCACCCACTGAATCGTTCCAGAGCAACCAACAGCTGTCTGAAAAGCCCTTCTCTCTGCACATACCGTATGACCAATCCCAAATCAACCAGTAGCTTCAAAACACCGAGGCAATTGTGTAGATCTGAGAGGATTGGATTGGTGTAAATAATATGACGGTAGCTCCATATTGCCCTCGGAGAAAAGCAATGAGGAAAATTGGAATTGGGATTTCAGTTTACAACCCTGGCCCCCAGGCTCTCACTACTGAGAAGGCAAGGACAGACCTTTGGACTCAGAGTCTAGTACAGATGCATCTTAATTTGACCCTGCTTCTCACAGGAGGAAAATAATCCTGCAGCAACAGGAAATGTGAATTATTATGTGTAATAGAATTCATCTACATTTTTATAGGGTTTGATACATTTTCATTATGGCAAATCAAGTCTGACATTTTTAAGTGGAAATTACAAACTTCAGAAGCCTTTTTAAACCTTGAATACAATACAATTTGGAAAATTGTCTGCTATAACAGAGATAGCAGATCTTAATTCACTCACCTTCTCTTGGTACTGCCGTCGGGAAGAGTCCAGTGACTGGATGAGAGCGGTTGCATGGCCTACAAACATGGCGTAGCAGGTGGCACCCACGATCATGCTGAGTATGGTGAGCCACACATCCGCCAGGCCGACAGGAGGGTACATACCGTACCCGATACACAGCATGTGACTCATAGCCTTGAACAGGGCATAGGAGTACTGCTGGCCCCACGTGTCATTCTGTAGGAAGGAGAGGAGAGAAGGGGAATGGGAGATGAGAAGAAGAGTGAGAGAAAAGAAGGAAAGATGTTGCCAATTAACTACGTTCCAGGAGGAGCAAAAGGCCTACGTAATAAATATTACTTTTGAAACATTGGACTTCTGGAACACTGCAGTTCTGGAACACAGGACGTTTGGAACACTGGAACACTGGATGTTTGGAACACTGGACATTTGGAACACTGGACTTTAGGAACATTGGACGTTTGGAACACTGGACATTTGGAACACTGGACTTCTGGAACACTGGATGTTTGGAACACTGGATGTTTGGAACACTGGAAATTTGGAACACTGGACTTCTGGAACACTGGATGTTTGGAACACTGGACATTTGGAACACAGAACTTCTGGAACACTGGACATTTGGAACACTGGACTTTAGGAACATTGGACGTTTGGGACACTGGACATTTGGGACACTGGACTTCTGGAACACTGGAAATTTGGAACACTGGACTTCTGGAACACTGGACTTCTGGAACACTGGACATTTGGAACACTGGACTTTAGGAACATTGGACGTTTGGGACACTGGACATTTGGGACACTGGACTTCTGGAACACTGGAAATTTGGAACACTGGACTTCTTGAACACTGGACATTTGGAACACTGGATGTTTGGAACACTGGACATTTGGAACACTGGACTTCTGGAACACTGGATGTTTGGAACACTGGACTTCTGGAACACTGGACAATTGCAACACTGGACATTTGGAACACTGGACTTCTGGAACACTGGACATTTGGAACACTGGATTTCTGGAACACTGATGTTTGGAACACTGGACTTCTGGAACACTGTACATTTGGAACACTGGACTTCTGGAACACTGGACGTTTGGAACACTGGACATTTGGAACACTGGACTTCTGGAACACTGGACATTTGGAACACTGTACTTCTGGAACACTGGACATTTGGAACACTGGATTTCTGGAACACTGGATGTTGGGAACACTGGACTTCTGGAACACTGGAAATTTGGAACACTGGACTTTAGGAACATTGGACGTTTGGAACACTGGACATTTGGAACACTGGACTTCTGGAACACTGGATGTTTGGAACACTGGATGTTTGGAACACTGGAAATTTGGAACACTGGACTTCTGGAACACTGGATGTTTGGAACACTGGACATTTGGAACACAGAACTTCTGGAACACTGGACATTTGGAACACTGGACTTCTGGAACACTGGACATTTGGAACACTGGACTTTAGGAACATTGGACGTTTGGGACACTGGACATTTGGGACACTGGACTTCTGGAACACTGGAAATTTGGAACACTGGACTTCTGGAACACTGGACTTCTGGAACACTGGACATTTGGAACACTGGACATTAGGAACATTGGACGTTTGGAACACTGGACATTTGGGACACTGTACTTCTGGAACACTGGAAATTTGGAACACTGGACTTCTGGAACACTGGACATTTGGAACACTGGATGTTTGGAACACTGGACATTTGGAACACAGGACTTCTGGAACACTGGATGTTTGGAACACTGGACTTCTGGAACACTGGACAATTGCAACACTGGACATTTGGAACACTGGACTTCTGGAACACTGGACATTTGGAACACTGGATTTCTGGAACACTGATGTTTGGAACACTGGACTTCTGGAACACTGTACATTTGGAACACTGGACTTCTGGAACACTGGACGTTTGGAACACTGGACATTTGGACCACTGGATGTTTGGAACACTGGATTTCTGGAACACTGGATATTTGGAACACTGGACTTCTGGAACACTGGACGTTTGGAACACTGGACTTCTGGAACACTTGACATTTGGAACACTGGACTTCTGGAACACTGGACATTTGGAACACTGGACTTCTGGAACACCGTACATTTGGACCACTGGATTTCTGGAACACTGATGTTTGGAACACTGGACTTCTGGAACACTGGATGTTTGGAACACTGGACTTCTGGAACACTGGACATTTGGAACACTGGACATTTGGACCACTGGATGTTTGGAACACTGGATGTTTGGAACACTGGATGTTTGGAACACTGTACTTCTGGAACACTGGACATTTGGAACACTGGACTTCTGGAACACTGGACATTTGGAACACTGGACTTCTGGAACACTAGACGTCTGGAACACTGGATGTTTGGAACAGTGATCACCATCTTGATGACCCAGCAGTCAGAGGGGAAGTCCTGTAGCATGGGGACCAGGAACTGGTGTGTGTGTGTGTGTGTGTGTGTGTGTGTGTGTGTGTGTGTGTGTGTGTGTGTGTGTGTGTGTGTGTGTGTGTGTGTGTGTGTGTGTGTGTGTGTGTGTGTGTGTGTGTGTGTGTGTGCGTGCGTGCGTGCGTGTATACTCACCACCATCTTGTTCCTGGTGACCCAGCAGTCAGAGGGGAACTCCTGCAGCATGGGGACCAGGAACTGGTGTGTGTGCGTGCGTGCGTGCGTGTATACTCACCACCATCTTGTTCCTGGTGACCCAGCAGTCAGAGGGGAACTCCTGCAGCATGGGAACCAGGAACTGCAGACATCCATCCCAGTGACACAGCAGCAGCATCATAGCAATCAGGTTCACGATCCTCACCATGGCACTGGCCAGGTCATAGGTCATATGGAAAATCTAGGAGATTAGAATGAGTTAAACACTTAATTGTCCTCCACGCAATGTGGAATAACAAACATTAACAGGACCTGCAGCTAGTTAAGTAACTAGACATGTACTGTATTATTTTGCCAGTGTAAACACTACAAAACACTAAACGAATGCACAATTTCAGTTTGACAATTGTGCTGCTGCTGCCTCCAATGTAATTAGCTAGTAGTGAGATTAGTAGTGGGATTAGTAGTGGGATTAGTAGTGAGATTAGTAGTGGGATTAGTAGTGGGTGAGGTAGGGGGTGCAGTAGGTGCTATGTGGCCGTAGTCTGTACTGGTTCCCAGTGTATATGACCAAGCTACCGTTACTCATTGTGTATTTATTCCTCGTGTTATTATTTATCCCTAAAAAAATATCTCAGCATTGTTTGGAAGGGCTTTGACTGTTAGTCTCCACCTGTTGTTTACCAAGCATGGGACAAACACAATGTGGTTTGATTTGAGTCCCTCTACCCATAGGCCACATCACATTGTTGTTAATCTGCCCACCACAGACCAGCAGACGGACCAGACAGCACAGCAACACTATTATAACGGATATTTATTTTTACGTAATCATCATCTGGGACCATCGTCACTATGTACTAATGGTCCTGGGGGGGGGGGGGATTATATTCTCTTTACAGTGGTAAAAGATCCCACTGAGAACACTGCTAGCCTATTCTCTGCAGCCAGCAAAGTAGAGTGACATTATGCATGTCAAATCAACAATGAATGTGGTGGCTCTTTTCAGTGTGTGTGTGTGTGTACATTGGATCTTAGATCCATGTCTAATGGAGTTACGGGATGGAGTTACGGGATGGAGTTAAGGTATGGAGTTAGGGTATGGAGTTACGGGATGGAGTTACCGGATGGAGTTACGGGATGGAGTTACGGGATGGAGTTACGGGATGGAGTTACGGGGTGGAGTTACGGGATGGAGTTACGGGATGGAGTTAGGGGATGGAGTTAGGGGATGGAGTTACGGGGATGGAGTTACGGGATGGAGTTAAGGTATGGAGTTAGGGTATGGAGTTACGGGATGGAGTTACGGGATGGAGTTACGGGATGGAGTTACGGGATGGAGTTACGGGGTGGAGTTACGGGATGGAGTTACGGGATGGAGTTAGGGGATGGAGTTAGGGGATGGAGTTAGGGGATGGAGTTACGGGGATGGAGTTACGGGATGGAGTTACGGGATGTAGTTACGGGATGGAGTTACGGGATGGAGTTAGGGGATGGAGTTAGGGGGATGGAGTTACGGGATGGAGTTACGGGCTAGAGTTACCGGATGGAGTTACGGGGATGGAGTTACGGGATGGAGTTACAGGGATGGAGTTAAGGGATGGAGTTACGGGATGGAGTTAGGGGATGGAGTTAGGGGATGGAGTTACGGGATGGAGTTACGGGGATGGAGTTACGGGGATGGAGTTAGTGGATGGAGTTAGGGGATGGAGTTACGGGATGGAGTTACGGGATGGAGTTATGGGATGGAGTTACGGGATGGAGTTACGGGATGGAGTTAGCGGATAGAGTTACCGGATGGAGTTACAGGGATGGAGTTAAGGGATGGAGTTACCGGATGGAGTTAGGGGATGGAGTTACGGGGATGGAGTTACGGGATGGAGTTAGGGGATGGAGTTAGGGGATGGAGTTAGGGGATGGAGTTAAGGGATGGAGTTATGGGATGGAGTTACGGGATGGAGTTATGGGATGAAGTTACAGGGATGGAGTTAAGGGATGGAGTAATGGGATGGAGTTACGGGGATGGAGTTACGGGATGGAGTTAGGGGATGGAGTTACGGGATGGAGTTACGGGATGGAGTTATGGGATGGAGTTACAGGGATGGAGTTAAGGGATGGAGTTATGGGATGGAGTTATGGGGTGGAGTTACGGGATGGAGTTAGGGGATGGAGTTAAGGGATGGAGTTACGGGATGGAGTTACGGGATGGAGTTACGGGATGGAGTTAGGGGATGGAGTTAGGGGATGGAGTTACGGGATGGAGTTACGGGATGGAGTTAGGGGATGGAGTTACGGGATGGAGTTAGGGGATGGAGTTACGGGATGGAGTTACGGGATGGAGTTAGGGGATGGAGTTACGGGATGGAGTTACGGGATGGAGTTAGGGGGATGGAGTTACGGGATGGAGTTACGGGATGGAGTTACGGGGATGGAGTTACGGGATAGAGTTACGGGATGGAGTTACGGGATGGAGTTAAGGGATGGAGTTACGGGATGGAGTTAGGGGATGGAGTTAGGGGATGGAGTTACGGGATGGAGTTACGGGGATGGAGTTACGGGGATGGAGTTAGGGGATGGAGTTACGGGATGGAGTTAGGGGATGGAGTTACGGGATGGAGTTACGGGATGGAGTTATGGGATGGAGTTACGGGATGGAGTTAGGGGATGGAGTTAGCGGATGGAGTTAGGGGATGGAGTTATGGGATGGAGTTACGGGATGGAGTTACGGGATGGAGTTACGGGATGGAGTTAGCGGATAGAGTTACCGGATGGAGTTACGGGGATGGAGTTACAGGGTGGAGTTACGGAATGGAGTTACGGAATGGAGTTAGGGGATGGAGTTACGGGATGGAGTTACGGGATGGAGTTACCGGATGGAGTTAGGGGATGGAGTTACGGGGATGGAGTTACGGGATGGAGTTAGGGGATGGAGTTAGGGGATGGAGTTACGGGATGGAGTTACGGGATGGAGTTAGCGGATGGAGTTAGGGGATGGAGTTATGGGATGGAGTTACGGGATGGAGTTACGGGATGGAGTTACGGGATGGAGTTAGCGGATAGAGTTACCGGATGGAGTTACGGGGATGGAGTTACAGGGTGGAGTTACGGAATGGAGTTACGGAATGGAGTTAGGGGATGGAGTTACGGGATGGAGTTACGGGATGGAGTTACCGGATGGAGTTAGGGGATGGAGTTACGGGGATGGAGTTACGGGATGGAGTTAGGGGATGGAGTTAGGGGATGGAGTTAAGGGATGGAGTTACGGGATGGAGTTACGGGATGGAGTTATGGGATGAAGTTACAGGGATGGAATTAAGGGATGGAGTAATGGGATGGAGTAATGGGATGGAGTTACGGGGATGGAGTTACGGGATGGAGTTAGGGGATGGAGTTACGGGATGGAGTTACGGGATGGAGTTATGGGATGGAGTTACAGGGATGGAGTTAAGGGATGGAGTTATGGGGTGGAGTTATGGGGTGGAGTTACGGGGTGAAGTTACGGGATGGAGTTACGGGGATGGAGTTAGGGGATGGAGTTAGGGGATGGAGTTAGGGGATGGAGTTAAGGGATGGAGTTACCGGATGGAGTTAGGGGATGGAGTTACGGGATGGAGGTACGGGATGGAGTTAGGGGATGGAGTTAGGGGATGGAGTTACGGGATGGAGTTAGGGGATGGAGTTACGGGATGGAGTTACGGGATGGAGTTAGGGGATGGAGTTACGGGATGGAGTTACGGGATGGAGTTACGGGATGCTTCGTCAATTACACCTCAATTACTGAAGTCAGCACCTTGTGCAAATGCCACACACAGAGATTCTAAACTAAATTATATACTTCATATCTGAACCAGTAATTTGTCATATCTGAACCAGTAACATGTCATATAATTGAAATTGTAAAGCAGCTCATTGAATCTACAGTAGGTCTATGGTTAAGTGTTACTATGACTGGGGTTTATATCATATTATACTGTACAGCCTCTACAATGAATGAGAGAGCAGATCAATGCCTTCTGTCCAGGGTTGGGTCAATTCTATTTCAATTCAGTCCATTCAATTAGTAAACTTCAATTTGGAATGTCAGTTGAAATGTAATTGATCCCAATCCTGCCCTCAAGCCCTACCTCCTGGAGCCTTGCAAGCCCTACCTCCTGGAGCCTCGCAAGCGCTACCTCCTGGAGCCTCCCAAGCCCTACCTCCTGGAGCCTCCCAAGCCCTACCTCCTGGTGCCTCCCAAGTCCTACCTCATGGTGCCTCCCAAGCCCTACCTCCTGGTGCCTCCCAAGCCCTACCTCCTGGTGCCTCCCAAGCCCTACCTCCTGGTGCCTCCCAAGCCCTACCTCCTGGTGCCTCCCAAGCCCTACCTCCTGGAGCCGCCCAAGCCCTACCTCCTGGTGCCTCCCAAGCTCTACCTCCTGGTGCCTCCCAAGCCCTACCTCCTGGTGCCTCCCAAGCCCTACCTCCT